>NC_136491.1:159477936-159655436 GCF_053919585.1 Euprymna scolopes
AAATAATCAAAGGTCACCTTTAACATTAAATTCAGTTTGACTTTTTCTCAAACACGCATTCAAAATAACAAAATTTATCCATTTCTTTTTAAGAACAGAAAATAATTCGATTAAAAATTTTTTTTTTTAACCGTTAAACATTTTTTCCTGAAGAATTAACTACCATCTTTTTTTTTTTTTTTTTTTTTTTAACTCTGATGGTTGCTGTCGCCTCCTTCTTTAACTCGTATCAAGTTTCTTTGTTAATTCGAATACTTTTACTAAAAAAAAAAAAAAAAGCCAATAATGTTGTTTTTTTCAGATGAAGTCGTAAAACAAGATATTTTAAGATGCGCTGAAAATGACCGACAACAACCTTAACCCTTACTCCTCCCCACTTTTGATAGCCTTGGCCTTAATTGGTTAAATATGTATTTACTTTTTTGTGAATAAATTATTCAAAGTGTGATATCTGTTCTGATGCCACATCTCGTTTTTGTTATTATCAGACAAAAGATCCTTCCAGATGGAGGCAATTTTTATTTTTGTCTAAATCAAAAGTGCTCCTTTTTGGAAAGCTAGATGTTTGCCACATTAAAAACTGACCTTGTTTCTAACTATGCCCGCGTGTCGGAGCAAAGAAAAATGTTTTGGTACAATTAGATGCTTCTTCACTCTTCAGGGACGTCGATTTCTAATCACATACGGCACCTGTCATTCGAAATTATTAGGAATAATAATTTTTAGGGGGGGGGCAACGCAGGCATTAAATATGGCAACATTTGAGATAAAATATATTTCTTAAATTATCACTCTTTGACCCTACTAACCCAAAATCCGGGATGACAGTTAAAAAAGAAATGTTCTCTATTAAGCCCAACACTAAAATGTCAAAACGTACGGCATTACGAATATTTTTTTTTCTTTTGTTCGTTCGTTTAATTTAATTACTGCCATTTTGGATATTTTAAACCTAATTGATACCATTAGCTTTTTTATGACGCATTGTTTTTTGTTTTTTTTTATATTTTTGTTTGTTGTTGTTTTTTATAGGGTTTTTTTTCATATTTTAATTGTATTTTGTAAGTGATGTTTCTGAATTTTTGAGATGAGGATTCAGGATTGGTTATTCGTATTATTTGGATTCATCGGACTACTATTCTCATCTTGTGAAATTCACACTCAAGATGAAAACAATAGTCCAATGAGTCCAAATAATACATACTTTGTAAATGTTTGCTTTAAAAGATATTTAGTTCTCTACCAGTACCACTGCGAGAACTGTAACACAACGGTCGGAAAGTGAGATTGAGAAGTCAGCACCCCCGAGGAGGCGCACTCTGACCTGAAAAAGTCCCGTGGCAGTCCTGTCGGCATTCCCTCGTAAGGGCGCCTCAAGCGATTAGCAATAAACTAACCCCTTATCAAAGAGAGAAGACAAAGCCTGGGAAGGTGGACCTCCTAGAACTATACAGAAGCAGAATTACACTGCAATCAACAGGAACCAGGTCATTAGAAGAATGGTCTTAATCTCTTGATTTTGTGGGATAAAAAAATTTGTCTGAAAGAATTGAGGTTCGAAAACTTTTGTGCCAGTAATTTACCGCGGTCGTGATTGGATGGGAATCTTGCTGTCACTTTATTTTCAGTGAAGCTACCAGTCATCCAGAATGTAAAGTTCAAGAAGCAACAAAAATGCGAACCTCTTCTATGAAAATAAAGGAAAAATCTCTTTCAAATGGAAAGAAAACAGAAAGTGAAAAATAAATAAACAAAAACAGACACGAAAGATGGATTCGTTTGATTTCGAAAAAATGAGTCCAAACTAAGTGTCAGTCGAATGCAAAAATAAAATATCAACTTTAAACGATCATTCCTCCTTCCAGGATTCGGTACTCCAACGAACCGGTGATACGAAATCATAAGAAACCAGACGACGGGATACTGACCGTCATAGAATGAAGCAGTGGTTAGAACCGTGCCTACCGAGAGTAAAGATGGCCGTGTTAGAGCACGTTTGTCATTCGATGAGGTAACAAATTCGATTGCGATCTAACCCAAAAAGTCCTTTTCAAATTTAATGCTATAATTTGGATTCTTCGAACTACTGTTCTCATCTTGAATATTATCATAACGTTTCGGTTGATGTAGTCTCCGACCTTCTTCAAATGTATTTTGTTGAACTTTCGAACGGAAGACTTTATTTAATCCACGAGGGTAGATTGTTCTTGTTTCGTTAGCCATGACTATGTCGAAGTCTTAAACAATTCATAGTTATATTTTCAGTATCGCCCGCATTGAGGCTCGAACTTTCAACCTCCAGAAGAGTGTCACATAAAACTGAATTTTACCTTGTAGTTTATTCGTTACAACACGGGTCTTTTTATTTATTTATTTTTTTTTTTTTATTTCAGGACAACAGATACTAAGAATACAATTATGATTTATTGAAGATTTCTATCCAGTCGTGGCTGATAGAACGAGAACAATCTACCTCAATGGATTAAATAAAGGTTTCTGCTTGGAAACCCGCACAAATTCCAGAATTCGGCTAAAAGCACTTGTAGTAGGGAAAACATGGGTCAAAAAACATGAAAATAACAGATGAAAAACAATAGTCGAAAGAAGCCAAATAGGATTTTCATTCTTTTCATTTTAGGCAACATTTTACTTTAAAATGATGGCGTTGTAGGTTTTAGGGTATGCTGAAAACGAATATCGCATTTAAATTTTCCGCATATAAGTAGTTTTCCGGATATTAAGCAATGTAATTCTTTGTTATAAATGGTGGCCATTGTTGTACGCGCGAGCAAACACTAAAAAATGTGCGCGCTTGTGCGTACAACAATGGCCACCACTTATAACAAAGAATTACATTGCTTAATATCCGGAAAACTACTTATTTGAAGAAAATTTAAATGCGATATTCGTTTTTAGCATATCTGAAAACCCTCAAAGTCGTCATTTTAAAAGAAAATGGTAAAGTTACCAAATAAAAATTTACCAAATAACTAAAGACAGTTTAAAGGCTACCAAATTCAGAAATTTTTAAAAGTCATAAAATAATTTATTAATTATATTTTTTTATTATTAATTAAAGATTAAAATGGCTTCTTTTTTTAAAGGATTTACACCAAATTTAATTGTTAATCAATCGCAGTTCTCAGAGTCACGCTGATGCACGAACCACAAATACACGAAGTTGTCTCAATTTTATTAAATATTAAAATAAAAAGGAGAACAGGTGATTCCCTCCTAAAAGTCGTCAGCAAGTAAGAAAATAGTGAAGCATTGAAGCAAATAAAAAGTAAGACCTATTTAATATTTAGCAAATAAAGTTGGTATTGGTAAGCTTGGAATTAAATCGGTACTTGTGCACTTTGCCATCGTGCTGAAATAATAACGTTATTATTTTGAAATCCATTCTTAACATTGAGAGGGGGAGGATGTTTTGTAACTATTCTGTGCTTCCATCTAACAATTTAGTAATAAA
Source organism: Euprymna scolopes (assembly GCF_053919585.1). NCBI lineage: Eukaryota > Metazoa > Mollusca > Cephalopoda > Sepiida > Sepiolidae > Euprymna > Euprymna scolopes. Next base: position 159,481,409 of record NC_136491.1, read on the forward strand.
AAAAATGATATCGTGAAATTTGAATTAAACCTGAAAAAAAAATATTTAAAAATAGCGCGGTGACAAAAGTGCACAAACAGCACCATTAACTCTGCAATTAACAGAAATGCAACAATGTTGAACTTGAAATTCTATTCAACATTGATCAAAGAATTTTGTCTCCCGTAATATTAACAATGACCGTCGTGGCTCATCTAGCTAGCCGTCTCAAATGTTTTTCGCTTTTTTATTTTTAATAGTTTCGGTTTATTTGTTTTGATGTCTTTTAAGAAATTTGAGCTTAGGAATAACTTTGACAAAACGCATCATGTCTTTTTTTTTTTTTTTCAACTAATATTTGAAAAGTTGTCATATCCAAAGCGTTTCCACCGATGTAACTTCCGATCTTTTTCCCGTACATCGTTTCCAACTTGGGAATCTTTTCTGTCGTACTGAAGTATTTGTGTTCAACAAAATTTCCCAATCGTATTATTTGGATTCACCGGACTACTGTTCTAATAGTGTTATTTTCACAGCGTTTCGGTCATTATAACCACCGACCTTCTTCAGCTGTATCTTGTCCAAGTCGAGAATTTGAACGGAATTTCAAACGGAACTCTTTATTTACTTCACGGGGGTAGCATGCTCTTGCCCCGTCAGCCATGACTGGATAAAGGTCCTAAGTAATTCGCAGAAATTTTTTCGGTCGCCCACACTGAGAATTGAACCTTCAACCAGGATTACAAAACTTTTACAATTGATTTTTTCCAAGTACTCTAACCACTGCGTTACGGGTCCTTGCGAGTTCGACAGAAACATTCCCGAATTCGACAAGTTACACTTGAAGAAGGTCAGAGGTTATATCGACCGAAACGTTGTGAAAATTACACTCAAGATGAGAACAGTACTCCGATGAATCCAAATAATACGAATAACCAAATCCTCATCTCAAAAATTTAGAAGCTTAAAAATTCCCAAGTTCAAGAAAAAAAAAAAAAGAAAAAAAAATGTACCTGAAGAAGACAAGAGGTTACATCGACCAAAACGTTGTGAATAAAACAAAGGCGAGAATAGTAGTCCGAATAAAACAAATAGAATATCAATTCTTCCCCCCCCCCCAAATACGAAATAAAATATTTTGAGATTAAATAAGAAAATCGCGCAATTGGTCTCAGAATTTAAGAATCGGTTTCAAATTTCAGATAAATTTAATTACGCAATCGTGATTCCATTCCCAACCAAAAATGTCCATTACAAAATCGGCACGACGCACTTAATACTTATCTAACAATGGAACAGTTCTACAAAAAAAAAAAAAAAAAAAAAAAATGGCATTATCTTGCGAATGTGGCTTCTGATTTAGGAATTTAGTTTTAATTCAAAACATTAGGGAATTTTTACAAAGATGAGTAAAAGAATTTCGCGAAAAGAAACAAAAAAAAAAAAAAACAGGTGCCAAATTACTAGAGGTGACCTCTATAAAAGAATTGGAAAGAAAAGAGTTTATTTTTGTATTTCATTCATTCTGGTGGTTCTAAAAATGAATCGATATATATATATATATATGGAATTTGGAAATATATTTTTCACTTTTTGGTAAAAAAGGGGAAAATAAAAAAAAATAATCAAACGTGTTAATCATCACAATTAATGCACGAACATATATATATATATATATATATATATATATATATATATATATATATATATATATATTCAAATCGAACTATTTGTTCAATTTTTAGAAGTGGGTCACAAATAGAATTGTTAAATTTTTTTTTTTTTCAGTTACACGAAAAGGATCTTGATGTAAAAAAAAAAAAAAAATTTTAAAGACACCTTAATTCAAATGTTTTTATTTCAAGTTATTGAAATTTTATTCTAATGGAATTGAACTATTTGAAAGATATTTTTAAAAAGTTGTGTCAGTGTTGTGGACACGGCATTATTCTAATCTCTCCAAAAATTGCCTTTTTTGTATTTAATAAACATTTTCAAATCACTTGCAGTTTCATTTTCATAAAATAATGTGTTTTTCTTCACTAAAAATGCGAATTATGATTCAAAGTTAAAAATGAATGAAAGAAATCGTGACAACAGACGACTACGTCGAACAGTTTCAGGTTGGCCCGCGTCTGCCATAAATACGTCCCACATTTGGTATAGATGTCGAAGATATCCGGACAGGACAGACTATTTCCGATTTTTTCTATTGTGTTTAGAAAACATTTTTTTTTTTTTTTTTTTTTTTTTACTAGCACTAGGGCCACGGCTCTTGGATCGGACTTACTGTTCTATTCAGTCTTAAGATGTCATTCATTCCCCCTCCTCCCTCTGTTTATTGCCGGTCGCCAGAGATCTCCTTACATGGGGAATGTCGACGAATCTATCAAGTCATCAAATTTTGCACCCTTAGAGTGACCAGTTTTCTGGGGGGGGGGGTCGATGGTGGTGGTGGTCTTGATTAATCCCAATAAACTGACGTCGTGTCTAACCTTTCCAGTGTGAGGAAAATCGGTAAAGATATTTATCAAACTGATAGTTGTCTATCAATCCAATGGACATTCACTCTTAACGCAGAAGAAAACATTTTTATGCGCATTTTTTTTCACCTTACCAATCAGATGGAGGTTCACACACACACACATACACACACACACACGTATACACACACACATATATACACACATACATATATACTTATTGCAAGTAAGCTACACAAAAGTCTGGCATGGTAATTGCCAACTTTTTATAAGTATATTTATATAATACTAGATAAATCTACCTATATATTGAACACTGTTGAAGTAATTTCTAAAAAAAACATACAGAAGGTCCGACTTTCTGCATGCTTTTTTTTCTTCTGTTTTTGAATAAATATGCTCTTATATTGAATTTTTCTTTATAATCGAGCACTTTGCTGGGGTTCTTTCCCCTCAAACAGCACACAATTGCATTATATATATATATATATATATTATATGAGCCTGACCAGTACCAGATTGGTGACTACTACTTGGGAATAGCAGGCATTGTACGTGCTCTCTGCTTATCTCGGCATTGTTTCCAGTCGTCCTGAAGTTCTACTAGCCACTGGTATTTAACAGTGCCAATTTAGGAGAGGTGTGGTTGGAGATTGCGCAACTCTTGCCACAAAAATTTCACGCGCAAGTCACAGCATCACCAATGATGTTTTGTGGCATTAATCACAATTGATGGACGATCATCATATATATATATATATATATATATATATATATATATATATATTACAAACCCTTTTTTCAAGGTTTAAGTCACATCCAGATACTTTTTTTTTACATACAAAATGAACGAACCTTGATTTTCGTTTCAGTGTTGCTTCTTTTTTTCGGTCTGATTTTCGTGGGTCTCTCTCTAAATGTATATTCCACTGAAACATGTATGAACATATGTAACCAATAATTTTGGTATGATATACATTATATATACACACACGTGGCAATTTTACTTATTTCTCAACGTGCATTTTCTTATTCATTAATAATATTTATTCCATATATATGTTTTGTCTGCCTAAACATGTTAACGTAGTTTATCTTTTTGATAATAGAATAAATGTTCTGATTTCATAAAATTAAAAATATTTCTACCGCGATTTCTTTTTTTTTTTTTTACTATTTATTCACCCCAAACAAGGTATCACCAAGTCGTAAGAGGCTACTAATAGGAACTAGATTTGCCGAGATACTATGTAGGGAGTTGGGCAGCGAGATGTCTGTTCACATTACACTTGAACTTCTGCATGTCAGTACAATCAGGGAAGTAGGGTTCCAGGTGGGAATTCCAAAGTTTAGCAGTTTGAGGGAAGAAGCTATTTGAGGAGAAGGCTTTACGACATCTAGGGATCTCTACAGTGAAGGGTGAGATTTTGCTGTTTGTCTGGTTTGTTCGGGGTATTTATGATGAGGGGGTATTAGTGCTTTGAGTTCATCTGAGTACTTATCATTTAAGTACTTGTCAAACAGACACAGGGATGTCACATGTCGGCAAGAGGACAGAGGTTGGAGTTTCGCTGACAGTGCAGGACATTAGGTTGGCAACTCTTTTTTGAACTTTGTCTAATAGCAAAAGAATAGTGGCAGATGCACCAGCGTAAACGTGATAACAATATTCCATGGATGAATAGTGCCCTTGTAGAGATACAGGATACTCTCAAGTGAGAGTAATTTTCTAGCACAAGAGAGCGTCCACCTTCCTTGCAGCAGCCTTCGTAATTACTAGGGCTATGACAAAAGAATATCCTTTTCATTGTTTTGACTCTGGAGTATATATATCCAACACAGTTAGACACACTTAATCAATCGAGAACCACATCACTATATAAAAGCATATAAGATATCAATGGATACACACTCGAGAATCAAAACAATGAAAAGAATATGCTGTTGTCATAGCACTAGTAATTACCTTAATGTATTTGTTTCAATTCATGCTGTTTGTGAATGTAAACATAGGTGCTTGAGGGAAGAAGTTTCAAGCAGTGTATCATTAGCCATGGCAATCAGTGGTTGAGAAAGTTTCTTGTAATTATTTAAGGAAATAAGCTTAGCCTTGGCAGCATTGAACGTTACCATCCAGTTTTGTTTATTAATTGTTTGTGTGTGGTTTGTTTATTTAATTGTGTGTGTGTGGTTTGTTTATTTAATTGTGTGTGTGTGGTTTGTTTAATTGCTTGCTTGGGATTTGTTTATTTAATTGCTTGCTTGGGATTTGTTTATTTAATTGCTTGCTTGGGATTTGGTTATTTAATTGCTTGCTTGGGATTTGGTTATTTAATTGCTTGCTTGGGATTTGGTTATTTAATTGCTTGCTTGGGATTTGGTTATTTAATTGCTTGCTTGGGATTTGGTTATTTAATTGCTTGCTTGGGATTTGGTTATTTAATTGCTTGCTTGGGATTTGGTTATTTAATTGCTTGCTTGGGATTTGGTTATTTAATTGCTTGCTTGGGATTTGGTTATTTAATTGCTTGCTTGGGATTTGGTTATTTAATTGCTTGCTTGGGATTTGGTTATTTAATTGCTTGCTTGGGATTTGGTTATTTAATTGCTTGCTTGGGATTTGGTTATTTAATTGCTTGCTTGGGATTTGGTTATTTAATTGCTTGCTTGGGATTTGGTTATTTAATTGCTTGCTTGGGATTTGGTTATTTAATTGCTTGCTTGGGATTTGGTTATTTAATTGCTTGCTTGGGATTTGGTTATTTAATTGCTTGCTTGGGATTTGGTTATTTAATTGCTTGCTTGGGATTTGTTTATTTAATTGTTTGCTTGTGATTTGTTTAATCAATTGTTTGTGTGTGATTTGTTTAATCAATTGTTTGTGTGTGATTTGTTTATTTAATTGTTTGCTTGAGATTTGTTTATTTAATTGTTTGTGCATGATTTGTTTATTTAATTGCTTGCTTGTGATGTGTTTATTTAATTGCTTGTTTGGGATTTGTTTATTTAATTGCTTGCTTGACATTTGTTTATTTAATTATTTGCTTGAGATTTGTTTATTTAATTGTTTGCTTGTAATTTGTTTATTTAATTGTTTGCTTGAGATTTGTTTATTTAATTGTTTGCTTGACATTTGTTTATTTAATTGTTTGCTTGACATTTGTTTATTTAATTGTTTGCTTGACATTTGTTTATTTAATTGTTTGCTTGACATTTGTTTATTTAATTGTTTGCTTGACATTTGTTTATTTAATTGTTTGCTTGACATTTGTTTATTTAATTGTTTGCTTGACATTTGTTTATTTAATTGTTTGCTTGACATTTGTTTATTTAATTGTTTGCTTGACATTTGTTTATTTAATTGTTTGCTTGACATTTGTTTATTTAATTGTTTGCTTGACATTTGTTTAATTGTTTGCTTGACATTTGTTTATTTAATTGTTTGTGTGTGATTTGTTTATTTAATTGTTTGTGTGTGATTTGTTTATTTAATTGTTTGCTTGTGATTTGTTTAATTAATTGTTTGCTTGAGATTTGTTTATTTAATTGTTTGCGTGTGATTTGTTTAATTAATTGTTTGCTTGAGATTTGTTTATTTAATTGTTTGCGTGTGATTTGTTTATTTGTTTGCTTGACATTTGTTTAATTAATTGTTTGCTTGACATTTCTTTATTTAATTGTTTGCTTGTGATTTGTTTATTTAATTGTTTGCTTGAGATTTGTTTATTTAATTGTTTGTGTGTGATTTGTTTATTTAATTGTTTGTGTGTGATTTGTTTATTTAATTGCTTGTGTGTGATTTGTTTATTTAATTGCTTGTGTGTGATTTGTTTATTTAATTGCTTGTGTGTGATTTGTTTATTTAATTGCTTGTGTGTGATTTGTTTAATTGCTTGTGTGTGATTTGTTTATTTAATTGCTTGTGTGTGATTTGTTTATTTAATTGTTTGTGTGCGATTTGTATATTTAATTGTTTGTGTGCGATTTGTATATTTAATTGTTTGTGTGCGATTTGTATATTTAATTGTTTGTGTGTGATTTGTTTATTTAATTGTTTGTGTGTGATTTGTTTATTTAATTGCTTGTGTGTGATTTGTTTATTTAATTGCTTGTGTGCGATTTGTTTATTTAATTGCTTGTGTGCGATTTGTTTATTTAATTGTTTGTGTGCGATTTGTTTATTTAATTGCTTGTGTGCGATTTGTTTATTCATGAATGTATTGTTTTTATTTATAGATAATTTTGATTAATTATTGGAACAATTGTTCTTTTTATTCTACATTTATTATTATTAGTAGTAGTAGTAGTAATATTATGAGTAGTATTATCAGTAGTAGTAATATTATGAGCAGTAGTATTATTAGTAGTAATATTATTTACACAATTTAATCTGGACTAAACTAGCAAAGCAAGTATTTAATTATGTTTCTTTAGCTCACTATATTTTTAGTTTTTCTTTAAAAAATTCATTTTTGAATATTAGTTTATATTTGCATCTACACTTCCATTAAATGTAGCTGATTAATTTTATGATTTCCCAGATATTTCATATACTCTGCACATATTTCAATAGTGTAGTACTATGTCGTTATTCTTTAATCATGTGATGATCATACCTACACTTCAAGTTTTTTTTTTCCATGGCCCTTATGTATAGTTTTGTTCATTGTTGACATCTGTTGTAGTTTTGTTTATGAGAGTAATTTTAAACATTTATTATTGGGCAATTATTTTTATTCTACAATTACATGAATTGCAATTATCATTATTAACTGACACTAATTATATTAATACTGCTGTTATTAGTATTTATATTTTATCACGGTTATTACTTGCATATTAAGTTCAGTGTTATTTATATTGATACTTTTAAGGCAATCTTTGTTATCATATTATCGTAATATTTGCGTAAAAAGGTTATAGTAAACACAAACCTTTTCTATATATATTTATGTATATATATATATATATATATATATATATATATTTGTTTTAACTAATTTGCGTACCAAATTCCTTTGTCAGTTTTTGGTCTACCGAGACGAAACTTAATATATAAGGTATTTGAAACCATGCAAAACTTTATATTTGTGTTTTAGCCAGGGAAAATCAGTGAAAAAGTGTGAAAATTAAAGAAATGGAATTTGCCAGGTGAAGCTAAAACAACAGCATTATAAATATGCATGCGTAACGTAATAGCTATTGGTTCATGTTTTAATTTTTAGCCTTGCAGTAAACATGTCTTCATAACTCCGGCATTAATTTCAAAGGAAAAAGTAAATCGTAAGCAAAACGTGTTGGTTTCGATTCTCTGTGGTGGTGCACAAGTCATTTTTTTTTTTAAACTTTCTAAATTATTACTATATATTTAGTTCGATATAATAATAAAAACAAAATCTGTATTAATCAAAATATAATATTTAAGCATATTTTATGACCAGGCAGCGCCGGGCAGCCTGCTAGTATATATATATATATATATATATATATGGACTGCATAATCACGTTGACACACTGATTCTCGTCAGATCACTGAAGTTAAGCAACATTGAGTCTGGCTAATAGCAGATGGGTGACGATTTGAGAATTCTAGGCGCTGTATGTGCTTTCTGTTCATCTCAGCATTGTTTCCAGTCGTCCTAAATCTCCACTTGCCACTGATATTTAGCAATGCTGACACAGGAAAGGTGTGGTTGGAGATTGCACAACTCTTGCCACAAAAATTTCATGTGTAGGTACCCTTACAGTGGTTATCCATAGTCTGTCATGACTGAATGAAGCTACCATATATGAAACAACATGTATTTTCTCCATCCATAACCTTGGGTCCCTGGAGGGGCATAGGCCATCTACAACTTTTTTTGTAGATGTTTCTGTAGTGAGGAGTTCTTTCTTCGGGGTGAGAGTGCTGGTCCCATGCCCAAACTTCCCAGAAGGTACATACAGCGCCTAGCCTTCCCAAATGGTCGCCCATCTGGTACTGGCCAGGCTCAACATTGCTTAACTTTGGTGATCTGGCGAGAACCAGTGTGTCAATGTGATTGTGCCGTACAACATGTACTTGCTGCAATGTTTCATTCATTTTTAACTTTTTTGACAAAATGCATTGTTTTAAGGAATTTTAATGTGTTGTCTTGCGTACATTGTTTGAGGAGTGTGTAAATTTTAGTGTGTTGTCTTGCACACATTGTCTGATGGGTGTGTAAATTTTAATGTGTTGTCTAGCACACATTGTCTGATGGGTGTGTAAATATCGATTGAGTAAGGTTTTGGCTTGTAAATATATATTTTATTACATTTTCCCCCCAAACAAGGCACAGTGCCACTTTATGTAGGGGCTACTATCTATATGGTATTTTTAGGAATACTATATAGGGAGTTGAGCAGCAAGATGCCTGTTTACATTACATTTGAATTTCTGCATGTCAGTACAGTCCAAGAAGCAGGAACCCAGAAGGGAATTCCAAAATCTAGCAGTTCTGGGGAAGAAACTATTAAGAGTAGAAGACTTTCTTACATTTAAGGATTTCTACTGTGTAGGGGTGGGACTTTGCTGATTGTCGGGTTTGTCAGGGGTATTTACATTGAGGAGGGACAAGAGCTTGTAGTTGGAGTACCTACCATTAAAATACTCAAAAAACGCAGAGGGATGCAATATTTCACTGATTAGACAGTGGCTGATGCCTAGCTGATAGTGCGAGATTTATTAGGTTGCCGACTCTTGAACAGTGTCTAGGGGAGACTAGTAGGAGATACACCAGCCCAAATGTGGCAATAATACTCCATACATGGGCGAATGGTGGCTTTGTAGAGGTACTGGATACTTTCAGGTGTAGATAACTTTCTAGCACGGTAGAGAGAGCCAACCTTCTTTGCAGCAGCCTTGGCAATGCCCTCAATGTATATATTAAATAAGATATTTACATATTGGATCATATCACAATAAAATGTAAATATCTTATTTAATAAATATATTTGGTTTTTACCCTGATCAATTTCTTTCCTCCAACATGTTATATTTATGATCAAATTAACAAAAAACGTTTTTCCTTATTCCGTGGAGTTTCAAAAATTATATTCAGAGGAAATAACTAGTCAAAAGAAAAAGTAATATTAATTTTCATATATCTGAAAACAATGTTAGATTTCTTGTTTTAAACATTTGATGAACTAATAGTGCAAATTGTATTTTTCACCATTTCAAATTGTATATTAATGCTGTCTATAATATCGAACATCCATTTATCAAAATAGGATTTAATATAAAATATTCTTAAGAGATTTATCTAGTTTGCTTGAAACATTGTTTAATGTGTATACAAACAAAATTTACGTTGATAAGAGGGGCAACACAAAGTAGAAATCTAACAAATAAAAACACAAACTGAAGTAAATTAAGATATAACCGTAGAAGTTATGCAGTTTCACTTATTTATCCAATATTATAAATAAAATAAAAAATTACAATTAAATTTGCAGTTTCAAATACTTTTATATGCAAAATCCGATCCAGCATTTTGCTAATTCCTACCCTCTGATGAGAAGGAAAGTATTTCTTCAAAACTCCGCAGATTAAGGACTATCCACTTATTAAGTGTTTCCTTTTCAGATTAAATATGTTTTTAATTCTTTTTCAAAGTGTTTTTAACTATTTGCTTTTATATATATATATATATATATATATATATATATATATATATATTCTTTACATTCATTGTACTTTTACTTGCATTAGGTAGTCAGGTGGAGTATCCATGTTGCAATATTTCAGGAAATACTTCCCTTCGTCAGGCATGTGTTTAACATTCAGATGTACATGTTGAGTCTATTGCAAATTGAGCAAATTCTGTCCAAATTGGAAATATATTATTCAATTTAATATACATTGAATAGTTTTCAACAATTAAAAACCAACAACAGTTTCTTCATATCTAGACAATTCAAATTATTATGTTAAAAACAAATCTGATTTTTGTCAAACAAATGAATCTTCAGTCACAAAAAAAAAAGACTTTTACGCACTTGAATATCTGTTTTGTTTCTTGCTTTTTTCTGTTTTCGATATGCATATCGAACAAATCTTTCTGATCCAGTATTTAAAAAAAAAAAAAAATCATTTTGATTATATCATTCAGACTTTGTAATCACCAATGCTCTGGTTGTATAATGTATATAGCTATGAAGAAAAAGCTGCATTTTTTTCTTCTTTTTTTAATTAACACCAATTTTGTTGAATGCAAGACTTTTTTTTCATCGGGAACTATTTCAATTTAATAGCTGTGGAATGACATATTAGAACCTCATGATAATTTACTATCTACTGAGTTTTAGGCTCTATCTATCAATACATATAAATATGATCAGAAGTTTGCATGGAGTGGAAACACTGATCAGTTTGGAAGAGGAAATCTAACACCTTTACGGGTTAGAAAAAAGTTGAACCCTAATAAATGAATCAATAAACTAAATAAACAACAAGAAGATAAAAGGTGTACAAATTTAAAAAAGAAAAAAACAAAAACTAATCACACCATTATTTTTTATGTTTATTTTGTTCAATAATAGAATAGTGACGCCTTTTGTCTCTGTTTAGGAACCCTCCACCCACCCCCACACAATAAAAAATATACTTTTATTCAACATAGAAATTATTTTCAAATTGAACGCTTAATGGCTGCAATAATATTTTCAAATTTCACAAATAAACGATACGTGAAAGTGTTTTCAATCCATTAAACGTAATTTCTCAAAAGTGGGAATTATAGTTCATTTCTATTCCTAATACAAAGAAATAAAATATTTTCCTGTCGGTCCACTATTGCTCTACAAAATTGTCATAATCTTTTTTACTATTATTCACAGTTATGTCTAAAACTAATAAAGTATAAGAACAGATACTACACTGCGCTCCTCATCAAAATGCTAACTCATTTGAATATGTCCCGATTAACTTACCCTCACCCCCAAAAAGACATGACTAGTTTTTATGTAGTAAAAGGCGAACTTAAAAAAGGAAAGATTTTGGATTAAGACAAAAATAAAAATTGCCTCAGAGGGTTGAGGATATGCGTTGCATGAAAAGAAATGATATAAGAATGAGACGATGGATGTATAATAGAGATAGGGTTGGATCTGATGACCTCAGAGGAGGATTAAATTTGAACAAGATAGAAGACTGTGTGCAAAACAGGTTTCGATGGTATGGTCACGTTGAAAGAATAGATGAATTCTTAGGTTAGTAGATGTAAAACAGTTGAGACAACAGGTTCAGATAAGGGAAGGCCAAGGAAAATACGGAAGGGAATGATAAGAATGTACTTGAAAGATGGATAAAGACCTAGTCAGAGATAGGTTAGTTTGGAAGTCAAATTCTTAAAGTCGTCCACCGCATGCTAGTATGTAAAACGGAAGTTAAACCGATGATGATGATGATGATTATAAAAGTTTGATTTAAATATTTACTTAGCTAAAAAACTGAAAACTTTTTTTAATATTAAAAGTTACAGTTTACTTCCGATTTTATTAATTAACTCTACCCACCCGGCGTTGCCTGGGGTGTCATTCATTACATCATTGTCGCCACACATCTCACCCTCACTTTTTTTTTTTTTACTTCATCATTAGTTTTTAAATGGGAGTTGTTAAGTTAATTTTTTTACGGTATCATTTGGTGATTAATTAAACCAAATTGTTACAAAACTATGACTAATGATGCTAAGACGATAATGTTTTTTGGTCTTCTTTTTAGAAAATTATTGGATGTATCTAGTTTCCAAAAACCGTCATTCTTTTAATTCTTCATTCCACGGTAAAGACTCGTTAATGAGTAAAAATCTTCCGGACAAAACCATTAGATATGTTTAGGGACTAAATAGCAAATCCGACACCAGCCACCTCTATAAATTTGGAAATAACATCTTCGCTTTATTTCCATAATGAGGCGTTCCCCCCCCCCCTTTATTCTTTCTATGCCGATTGTTTTTCTTTTCAAACTTTCCAGTTTGAGACGTTTTTGCTTCTTTGCTAATAACTTCATCGATTGTAACGTTGTTTTATTTGGCAGTTTAAATGCTTATGAATTCATTTCGAAGAGCCAGGCAGTATTTTTTTTAATGGTAATGGCCGACTTATGAAGAAACCGAAATGAATTCTAGTGGATTTAAATTTTGCAATTATTTTTTTAATAGAATTTTTAAAAGTTTGTTTTAGTTTATTGTATTTTTATGTAAATAAATCGGTTAAAAGTAAACAAAATAATGTGCAAGTCACAGAGAGACGGGATACACGCACACAGAGGAGAATTGGTAATACGATTTTATGAATTCAGAGATTTAAAAAAAAATACATTAAACTAACGAGGTGTACTGTTTAACGTATTGTAAACTTATTTTGCCAATTTGGCCTTGCTAGAGACAGAAATTATTTTCAAGTTTAAATAAAGATGACAAGTTCTTTGTCAAGTCTAGTAGCAGTGGCAATAAATGCAGAATGTCTTGGAGAAAGGGCCAATGTGAGTGGGGAGAGGGAATTGTGTCATAACTCAACAGCCACAAAGATTTTCACCAAAAAATGAATACAAGACAAACAACCGAATAAATTATACGGATGAAGAGTAAGAATTTTAGTTCGCAGACCAAAAATATTTTAAGATTGTTGCATTTAGAGAAAGAAAAGAAAGAAAGAAAAGAAAGAAAGGCGCAATTATGTTTAGGTTGAGTACCCTCTTATTTTTAGATCATGCTGTGACCCCTAACGAAAATCTACCTCCTCCCCCCCCCCCCCAACAATAAAGATTTATACGCCAAATTCTTGACTTGGTGCACCTTTGAAGTTTTCCACACATTTTATTTTTCATTCTGACCTTGTGGATTCCCCTTGACCTTGTCTGGTTCCCTTCCCCTCAAATATTGATTTAGCAGAAGCTATCAAATTGCGATTGTATTGAGAAACATTCTTCTTTTTTTTTTTTTTATCTCTCGAAAATGACAACCTGGCGTAGGCCAACCTTCGGATGAAGATCACAGTGTAGTATCAGTTACCACTTTCGGTCACAGGAGAAATATTCCTAAATTGAATAAAAAAAATAAAACATTTTTTTGTCCCCATTCAGAATGTTCCCTCCACACACGCTGACTTTATGTCTAATTTTGACGTTTCTCAACTAAAGAGGCAGCTCTCTACAGTCGATTAGATTTACTTACAAAACAAAAACATTCGAAATAGAATATCTGGACTAAGAAAAAGAAAATAGGGTTCATTTGACTTGTAATAGGTAATGACCCCTCACTTTATGACCACGGGGGGAGTTGAAAATTTGAGCATTTTAGCGTACTAAATTTTGAGTGATGACAATAGCACTTGAAAAGCTTTTTAAAAAAAGAAAATGACGGTAGCGTTTTTTTTTGTAATGGAATATTGGACAAATGTTGTTCAATAATAGTTCTTTAATTTTATTAATCATTAATATATTGTGGCTTAAAAAATGAAAGAGTGGAAGGGCCATGAATTGATAAATCGAACTAACACGCGAGCAGCGAGCACACGGTGATGGAGAGAATGAGTTTTGGGAAGTCAGTAAAGAGAATTGCACTGACGTGTGACAATTCAAGGTTTGTTGTTGCTTTTATTTGAAAAGGAAAAAAAGTAAAGAACAGAAGAACGACTTGACCAAGTTCTTCAATAAGTAACGTTAAATACTGCATTACTAAAACCTTGTACTTAACACGGTGTCGTAAAACATGATTAACAGGTAAAAAAAAAAATTATCAGTGTGGCGGCGTGGCGCTTCTACAGTATTTGAACCGAACTATTTTGTTGTTGTTTAACCAGAAACTCATTCTAAACTAAAGTTTTAGGATTATTTCGGTTTAAATTCTGTAGAAACGTCATCGTTTTAATATAACCATTTTGCTTCTCTCAAATTTCGAATACAGGATTAAAATGTTGGTACTTTACTACTTTACGGATCGTGCAGAAATAGTGAAATAGTAAATACTATTATTTAGAAATCCATACTTAACATGAGAAGGAAGGATATTTTGTAACTGTACTCTACTTTCAATTTAATAATCGTAAAATTGAATTTAACTTGGAATTCTACCTTAAAAAATCTGCGAAAGTATCGAACTGTCATTTCATTCATCAGAACTTGGCGGGAGGCGGTATTTTAGCGTCTATTGAGAAATTCCGTTATTTTTATTTTTTGTTAAATAAAATAAATTAATTTTCCGGTGCTAGTGCACTTACTGATCTGCGCTATTTTTTAAATTGTATTTTCAAGTTTAATTAAAGTTTTATAATATGTTTTTTTTATTCAATTGTATAGAATAAGTACAAAACACCCTCCCCATGTTAAGAACGGCTTTTTAAATAATAACGTTATTATTACAGCACGGATGAATAAGTGCACTACTGCACTAGTTACCAATTTTTCCATTTATATCAAGGGAAATTGGAGAGGGGGGGGTCCCCAGGTCGGCCGACCAGTTAGGTAAACTTGGAATATTTTATTCTTATTTAATACGAACAATTGAAAAAAGTACAGAAAATATGACACACCTGTGAAAAAAATATATACAAAACCAAATTTGAAATTCCGTGAACAACTGAATATTTGTGAGAGGCGAAAAAAAAATGTGTGAAAACAAAATAAAATTAGGGTTAAAACTGCTTTTTTTTTTCTTCTTTCTTTCCACACACTTTTAGATTAGATAATAGCAAACGTTTATTTATTTTAGCAAAAACAAATAAAAAAATTGAAAAATAAATGAAAACTGTAAAATAAATTGCACATCATATTTAAAACCTAAAGGCTAGGGTTATTTTATTTTTTTTATTTTCTTAATTTGATATTTTGATATATAGTGATAAGCGAACCATTTCAGGCTAGTTCTTTTTTTCTTTACACTTTCAATCGATTAATCAACAGAAAAAAAAAACAATATGACATTTAGAGGCTTAAAAATAAATAAATAAATAAAGCACATGGGTTAATTCCACCTACACCTGCGAGCTAATGACAAATCAATCATATAATTACAACATATAAACAAAAATGAGAAATGATTAGATTAAAAATATAGAAATATCTTCTTTTTTTTTTTAATTTCATTTAAAGACGACGAAATTCTGAATGAATGGATCGAATAGAAAGATGAACAAAAAATGAATGAAAAAAAAAAAAAACATTTTACGTTTCTGATATTTACAATGTTTGTTTTGTTGTTTACAACTGAATTCGTAAAATTAAAAGCTTTTAATTTAATGTCATTAAATCCATTATTTTTAAAACTGACGTCGATTGCCATAGATATGCAGTTCTTGAATGACAGGAGTTCAAAAAAGTGTGTGTGATTGAAAATGGGAGATTGCGAGTAAATAAAGAAAGTGATATATTTTTTTTAATCTTTTTTTTTTAAAGGGGGGTTAGGTGTACTTACAGTAGGTTTTAGTCCTCAATTCTTCTATCTCGTCCGGTTTTAGTTTGCTATTTCTTTTGCCCATGTTTCAAGTCATACATCCTAGGTAGAGAAGATTGCACATATAATGTTCTCGTCAGAAGAGAGAGAGAGAGAGAGAGAGAGAGAGAGAGAGAGGGGGGGTTGTTTTGAGAGAGAGGGAGAGGAACTTGAGCGAGTAAAGAAAGTAAAAGTCGGCGCGGGTTTAGAAGAAGAAGAAGAAAAAGATAAACACTTCACACACACACACACCGAGGGGGGCGAAGGGGGAGTAGAACAAGAGAAAGTAAAAGATAAAGCGGGAAAAGAAAAAAACGTGAAGGAGGGGAGGAAAAGAAGGTTTACTGCGTTTAGAATGAGAGAAATAAAGGGAGAAAGAGAGACAGGCAGATTTTGAAGGGGGAGAATGCGTATATGTGTGTGTGAGAGAGAGAGGGGGGTGTGAAGGAGAGAATGCGAACTAGAGAGAGGAGGAGCGTCGTGAGGGAGAAGTGAAAAAGAGAGGGCATGAATTATAGACAAAGCGAGGGGAATAAAAGAGAGAGGGAGTAAAATGAAAAAAGGGAATAAAAAGAAAAAAGGGGGTAAAAAGAAAAAAGCGGGTGAGGGTGAAGAATAAAGAGTATGAATGAGAGAGGGGGAGATATAGAGAGGGAGAGAAATAGAGAGAGGGGTTGGGGTGGATAAATGGCAAATCTTTAATAGGGAGGGGGAGCAGTGCCAGCCAATAGGTTCCTGTAAATATACTCTAACAACAACAGTTACACTTTTTTTGTTTAATATTGGCACTACCAAACGTACATAGTCCTACCAATAACATTGCTGGCATCAATAAATAACACCCGTGTTAGACTTACAATTAATTAAAAACTGACTTACTGTAAATAAAAAAAGCACATAAAACAAACCAAAATAAAA
Source organism: Euprymna scolopes (assembly GCF_053919585.1). Lineage (NCBI taxonomy): Eukaryota > Metazoa > Mollusca > Cephalopoda > Sepiida > Sepiolidae > Euprymna > Euprymna scolopes. Next base: position 159,498,246 of record NC_136491.1, read on the forward strand.
AAACAATCACTTATAGGAGTGACGATATGGTAATTAATTAGTTAGATATGCATTGGAGACGATACGCACGACTGGACGCTTACCCAACAACAACTATTTGTACTATGAATATTACAACAAAAACTACTTCTACTACTACTACTACTACTACTACTACTGTTATTATTACTACTAATAATAATATTGTAATTGCTACTGCTACTACTACCACTATTATTACTACTACTATTACTATTACTATCACAGACGTTGTTTTCTTTTTCTTTATCTACTAGCTATCTATCCAACCGTCGCTCACCTATCTATCTCATACAGTATTGTTTTTAAGCCTCATAAACTTATCTATCTATCTATCTATCTATCTATCTATCTATCTATCTGTCCGTCCGTCCCTCCCTCCGTCTATCTGTCTGGCTGTCTGTCTGTTTATCTATATATTCCAGCTCGTTCATATCTATCTATCTATCTATCTATCTATCTATCTATCTATCCGGAGGGAGGTGACGGTGGTTAAGTGCTTACTGCTTTGCTTAACTGACAACCTGGATGTGCCACGTTCGAATCCTGTCCGTTACACAAAAATTTTCGGGTAGGATGTTGGCAACCTTCATGTGGTCCTTCTTGTAAGTGCCCGATGTCTTTCTGTAATGAATTGTGATTAACAAAGATATCAGAAAAACAATTCCCGCAATAGAACCATCTGAGTCATACGAAATAAATATCTATCTATCTATCTATCTATCTATCTATCTATCTATCTATCTATCTATCTATCTATCTATCTATGCCATACACTCATTATGCTCCCCACCCCGCCCTGCTCACGCTATGCATCTAACCCAAGGTTGGCCAATCTTTTGAACCCAGTGCACCATTTTTTTTTTTTTTTTTTTTACCTTAGATGCCAAACACCATCACAAAAAAATTGTACCATCTTTAAGTTCCTTAACGTATGATAATATGTTATTATTTTTTATTACATTTTCACCCCAAACAAGACACATTGCCACTTTGATGTAGGAGGCTACTATCAGGGACCTAAGTTGCAGGAGTACTATGTAGGGAGTTTAATAGCAAGATATCTGTTTACATTACACTTGAACTTCTGCATGTCAGTACAGTTGGGGAAGCAGGAAACCGGAAGAGAATTCCAAAGTCTAGCAATTCTGGAGAAGAAGAAGAAGAAAGCCTTCCTACATCTAGGGATTTCTACTGTGTAGGGGTGGGACTTCGATGCTTGTTAGGTTTGTTGGGGGTATTTTCGTTCAGGGGCACAGGGGCTTGTAGTTCGTCAGAGCATCCACTATTAAAATACTTCTAAAATAGGCAGAGGGATGCAACATTTCGCCGATGGGACAGAGGTTGAAGCTTAGATGACAGTTCAGACTCTCTTTTGGGCCCTGTCCAGGAGCGAGAGACTAGTAGCAGATGCACCAGCCCCAATGTGACAGCAGTATTCCATACGTGGGCAAATGGTGGCTTTGTAGAGGTGCAGGATACTTTCAAGCATAAGTAACTTTCTAGCACAGTAGAGAGAGCCCACCTTTTTCGCAGTAGCCTTGGCAATGATCTCGATATATCTATTCCAACTCATGTTTCCTTTGAACGTTAAGCAATATAAATTTATTTTAACTAATTTAATAAAAAATAAAAACATCAAAGGCAAGTTCTTTTGTAATTGTACTGGCGTTGCTTGATTGTAAAATACATTTTAGTATGATATTTTAATTTATGCAGATTTCATATTTATTATTATGTAGCAAATATTCTATTGATTATTATATTGTACCCAATATATACAGTGTATCACAAAAGTGAGTACACTCCTCACATTTCTGCAGATATTTAAGTAGATATCTTCATGTGACAACACTGACAAAATAACACTTTTACACCATGAAAAGTAGTCTGTGCACAACTTATATAACAGAGTTAATTTATTTCCCCCTCAAAATAATGCAAAATGTAACCATTAAAAGCTAAATACCTGACAACGAAAGTGAGTACCTCTTAAGGTAAGCTGTTAATAATATCATACACCATGTCAACTGTCAATATTTTGTGTAACCACCATTAGTGTCCAGAACTGCCTTTATTGTCCTGGGCATGGAGTTTACCAGAACGTCACAGGTAGACATTGGAATGCTCTTCCACTCCTCCATGATGAATTTGTGGAGCTGGCTGATATTTGAGACTTGGTGCATCTCCGTATTCAGTTTCTGGAGGGAGGGGATCATGCTCTGCTGCAGTATTTCACAGTACATGTTGACGTTCATGTTTCCCTCGATGAAATGTAACTCTTCAACACCTTCAACACTCATGTAGCCCCAGACCATGACATTCCCACCACTCTGCTTTACTGTAGAAATGACACACTTATCTTTGTACTTCACACCTGGTCTCCGCTGCACATGCTTGAAGCCATCGGAACCAAACAAATTAATCTTCATCTCATCAGACCATAGGACATGGTTCCAGTAATTCAAGTGTTTTGTTGACATGTCTTCAGCATACTGTTTGCGGGCTTTCTTGTGTATCATCTTCAGAAGAGGCGTCCTTTTGGGGTGACAGCCATACGCACATATTTGATGTAGCATGTGGCATATAGTTTGAGCACTAACGGGGTGGCCCTCTCCACTTCTTCAATCTCTGCAGCAATACTGATAGCACTCCTACACTGAAAGCATTTAGATGTGATACTCAGTATGTGTGTTCAGCTTCCTCGGACGACTTACATGCGCTTTTAAAATGCTAGATGATCTTAGCCACTGTGCCGCAGTTCAGATTCAGGGTGTTGGCCATCTTCTTGTAACACAACAACATGTCTTTTAAAGTCCTCAGATAGTTCTTTGTCATGTGCTGCCATGTTGGAACTTTCAGTGACAAATATAAGAGAATGTGAGAGATGCACTACAAATTTGAATACTCCTGCTGCCTATGCACACATGGGACTAGTAACACTTATGAGTCGCATGACATTTTCGAGTAAAAATGACAAGCAGTACTCAATTTGGACATTCAGGAGTGTAGTTTCTTCAAGGTCTACTCACTTTTGTTGGCACGGGTTTGGCTTTTAATGGTTATATTTTGAGTTACTTTGAGGGAAAAATAGATTCACTCTGTTATATAAGTTGCACACAAACTATTTTCAAAGTATCATTTTATCAGTGTTGTCTGATGAGGAGATATACTTCAATATCTGAAGAAATGTGAGGGGTGTACTCACTTTTGTGATATACTGTATATAGTTATAATTTCAAAAGTTAAACACAAAAACTAACTTTGTTGCCACCAGCTGGAATTGAAACCAAAAAATTCAGTGGTCTATTATTTAGCACTTCAACCTTTGTAGTCATTGTCTGAACTATCATTCAGCTGGGTAAAACATGCTAAAAATTAAGCAACTTAAAAATGTATATGTATGCATGCTCAAAAATTAGTCGGTTTACTCCTGCAATGGTCAACTTCTTTTTTTTTTTATTCTTTTTTTAATTTTGGCCCTTTGACACCGTTTTTTTTTTTACAGGCTAAAAACCAAATTAAAAGTATTCCTGAGGTCCAAATACCCTATATATCAAGTTTCATTCTGCAGACCAAATAATCAGAGATGAGTTTTGTAGAGACATTTTGCACACATGCCCACAGACAAGGTCACTCTTATATATATACACTATTAAGCTGCCTGATGTTGCCTTGTTATAAAGTACGCTTAAATATGATGTTTTAATTCGTGCAGATTTTGTATTTATTATGATTGATAAAATTTTGTATTTATTTTGATTGATAAAATTTTGTATTTATTATGATTGATACAATTTTGTATTTATTATGATTGATAAAATTTTGTATTTATTATGATTGATAAAATTTTGTATTTATTATGATTGATAAAATTTTGTATTTATTATGATTGATAAAATTGTGTATTTATTATGATTGATAAAATTTTGTATTTATTTTGATTGATAAAATTTTGTATTTATTTTGATTGATAAAATTGTGTATTTATTATGATTGATAAAATTTTGTATTTATTATGATTGATAAAATTTTGTATTTATTATGATTGATAAAATTTTGTATTTATTATGATTGATAAAATTTTGTATTTATTTTGATTGATAAAATTTTGTATTTATTTTGATTGATAAAATTGTGTATTTATTATGATTGATAAAATTTTGTATTTATTTTGATTGATAAAATTTTGTATTTATTTTGATTGATAAAATTTTGTATTTATTTTGATTGATAAAATTTTGTATTTATTATGATTGATAAAATTTTGTATTTATTTTGATTGATAAAATTTTGTATTTATTATGATTGATAAAATTGTGTATTTATTATGATTGATAAAATTTTGTATTTATTTTGATTGATAAAATTTTGTATTTATTATGATTGATAAAATTTTGTATTTATTTTGATTGATAAAATTTTGTATTTATTTTGATTGATAAAATTTTGTATTTATTATGATTGATAAAATTTTGTATTTATTTTGATTGATAAAATTTTGTATTTATTATGATTGATAAAATTTTGTATTTATTTTGATTGATAAAATTTTGTATTTATTATGATTGATAAAATTTTGTATTTATTTTGATTGATAAAATTTTGTATTTATTTTGATTGATAAAATTTTGTATTTATTATGATTGATAACATTTTGTATTTATTTTGATTGATAAAATTTTGTATTTATTATGATTGATAAAATTTTGTATTTATTTTGATTGATACAATTTTGTATTTATTATGATTGATAAAATTTTGTATTTATTATGATTGATAAAATTTTGTATTTATTATGATTGATAAAATTTTGTATTTATTATGATTGATAAAATTTTGTATTTATTTTGATTGATAAAAGTTTGTATTTATTATGATTGATAAAATTTTGTATTTATTTTGATTGATAAAATTTTGTATTTATTATGATTGATAAAATTTTTGTATTTATTTTGATTGATAAAATTTTGTATTTATTTTGATTGATAAAATTTTGTATTTATTATGATTGATAAAATTTTGTATTTATTATGATTGATAAAATTTTGTATTTATTATGATTGATAAAATTTTGTATTTATTTTGATTGATAAAATTTTGTATTTATTTTGATTGATAAAATTTTGTATTTGTTATGATTGATAAAATTTTGTATTTATTTTGATTGATAAAATTTTGTATTTTTTTTGATTAATAAAATTTTGTATTTATTATGATTGATAAACTTTTGTATTTATTATGATTGATAAAATTTTGTATTTATTATGATTGATAAAATTTTGTATTTATTTTGATTGATACAATTTTGTATTTATTATGATTGATAAAATTTTGTATTTATTTTGATTGATAAAATTTTGTATTTATTTTGATTGATAAAATTTTGTATTTATTTTGATTGATACAATTTTGTATTTATTTTGATTGATAAAATTTTGTATTTATTTTGATTGATAAAATTTTGTATTTATTATGATTGATAAAATTTTGTATTTATTATGATTGATAAAATTTTGTATTTATTATGATTGATTAAATTTTGTATTTTTTTTGATTAATAAAATTTTGTATTTATTATGATTGATAAAATTTTGTATTTATTATGATTGATAAAATTTTGTATTTATTATGATTGATAAAATTTTGTATTTATTTTGATTGATACAATTTTGTATTTATTATGATTGATAAAATTTTGTATTTATTATGATTGATAAAATTTTGTATTTATTTTGATTGATAAAATTTTGTATTTATTATGATTGATAAAATTTTGTATTTATTATGATTGATAAAATTTTGTATTTATTATGATTGATAAAATTTTGTATTTATTTTGATTGATAAAATTTTGTATTTATTATGATTGATAAAATTTTGTATTTATTATGATTGATAAAATTTTGTATTTATTATGATTGATAAAATTTTGTATTTATTATGATTGATAAAATTTTGTATTTATTTTGATTGATAAAAGTTTGTATTTATTTTGATTGATAAAATTTTGTATTTATTATGATTGATACAATTTTGTATTTATTATGATTGATAAATTTTTGTATTTATTATGATTGATAAAATTTTGTATTTATTTTGATTGATAAAATTTTGTATTTAATATGATTGATAAAATTTTGTATTTATTATGATTGATAAAATTTTGTATTTATTATGATTGATAAAATTTTGTATTTATTTTGATTGATAAAATTTTGTATTTATTATGATTGATAAAATTTTGTATTTATTATGATTGATAAAATTTTGTATTTATTATGATTGATAAAATTTTGTATTTATTATGATTGATAAAATTTTGTATTTATTTTGATTGATAAAAGTTTGTATTTATTATGATTGATAAAATTTTGTATTTGTTATCATTGATAAAATTTTGTATTTATTTTGATTGATAAAATTTTGTATTTTTTTTTATTAATAAAATTTTGTATTTATTATGATTGATAAAATTTTGTATTTATTTTGATTGATAAAATTTTGTATTTATTATGATTGATAAAATTTTGTATTTGTTATCATTGATAAAATTTTGTATTTATTTTGATTGATAAAATTTTGTATTTTTTTTTATTAATAAAATTTTGTATTTATTATGATTGATAAACTTTTGTATTTATTTTGATTGATAAACTTTTGTATTTATTTTGATTGATAAAATTTTGTATTTATTTTGATTGATAAAATTTTGTATTTATTTTGATTGATAAATTTTGTATTTATTATGATTGATAAAATTTTGTATTTATTTTGATTGATAAAATTTTGTATTTGTTATGATTGATAAAATTTTGTATTTATTTTGATTGATAAAAGTTTGTATTTATTTTGATTGATAAAATTTTGTATTTATTTTGATTGATAAATTTTGTATTTATTATGATTGATAAAATTTTGTATTTATTTTGATTGATAAATTTTGTATTTATTTTGATTGATAAAATTTTGTATTTATTATGATTGATAAAATTTTGTATTTATTATGATTGATAAAATTTTGTATTTATTATGATTGATAAAATTTTTGTATTTATTTTGATTGATAAAATTTTGTATTTATTTTGATTGATAAAATTTTGTATTTATTTTGATTGATAAAATTTTGTATTTATTATGATTGATAAAATTTTGTATTTATTATGATTGATAAAATTTTGTATTTATTTTGATTGATAAAATTTTGTATTTATTATGATTGATAAAATTTTGTATTTATTATGATTGATAAAATTTTGTATTTATTATGATTGATAAAATTTTGTATTTATTTTGATTGATAAAATTTTGTATTTATTATGATTGATAAAATTTTGTATTTATTATGATTGATAAAATTTTGTATTTATTATGATTGATAAAATTTTGTATTTATTATGATTGATAAAATTTTGTATTTATTATGATTGATAAAATTTTGTATTTATTTTGATTGATAAAATTTTGTATTTATTTTGATTGATAAAATTTTGTATTTGTTATGATTGATAAAATTTTGTATTTATTTTGATTGATAAAATTTTGTATTTATTATGATTAATAAAATTTTGTATTTTTTTTGATTGATAAAATTTTGTATTTATTATGATTGATACAATTTTGTATTTATTATGATTGATAAAATTTTGTATTTATTATGATTGATAAAATTGATAAAATTTTGTATTTATTATGATTGATAAAATTTTGTATTTATTTTGATTGATAAATTTTGTATTTATTTTGATTGATAAAATTTTGTATTTATTATGATTGATAAAATTTTGTATTTATTTTGATTGATAAAATTTTGTATTTATTATGATTGATAAAATTTTGTATTTATTATGATTGATAAAATTTTGTATTTATTTTGATTGAAAAAATTTTGTATTTATTATGATTGATAAAATTTTGTATTTATTATGATTGATAAAATTTTGTATTTATTTTGATTGATAAAATTTTGTATTTATTTTGATTGATAAAATTTTGTATTTATTTTGTTTGATTAAATTTTGTATTTATTTTGATTGATAAAATTGTGTATTTATTATGATTGATAAAATTTTGTATTTATTTTGATTGATAAAATTTTGTATTTATTTTGATTGATAAAGTTTTGTATTTATTATGATTTATAAACTTTTGTATTTATTATGATTGATAAAATTTTGTATTTATTATGATTGATAAAATTTTGTATTTATTATGATTGATAAAATTTTGTATTTATTATGATTGATAAAATTTTGTATTTATTTTGATTGATAAATTTTGTATTTATTTTGATTGATAAAATTTTGTATTTATTATGATTGATAAAATTTTGTATTTATTATGATTGATAAAATTTTGTATTTATTTTGATTGATAAAATTTTGTATTTATTATGATTGATAAAATTTTGTATTTATTATGATTGATAAAATTTTGTATTTATTATGATTGATAAAATTTTGTATTTATTTTGATTGATAAAATTTTGTATTTATTATGATTGATAAAATTTTGTATTTATTTTGATTGATAAAATTTTGTATTTATTATGATTGATAAAATTTTGTATTTATTATGATTGATAAAATTTTGTATTTATTATGATTGATAAAATTTTGTATTTATTTTGATTGATAAAATTTTGTATTTATTTTGATTGATAAAATTTTGTATTTATTTTGATTGATAAAATTTTGTATTTGTTATGATTGATAAAATTTTGTATTTATTTTGATTGATAAAATTTTGTATTTTTTTTGATTAATAAAATTTTGTATTTATTATGATTGATAAACTTTTGTATTTATTTTGATTGATAAACTTTTGTATTTATTTTGATTGATAAAATTTTGTATTTATTTTGATTGATAAAATTTTGTATTTATTTTGATTGATAAATTTTGTATTTATTATGATTGATAAAATTTTGTATTTATTTTGATTGATAAATTTTGTATTTATTTTGATTGATAGAATTTTGTATTTATTATGATTGATAAAATTTTGTATTTATTTTGATTGATAAAATTTTGTATTTATTATGATTGATAAAATTTTGTATTTATTTTGATTGATAAAATTTTGTATTTATTATGATTGATACAATTTTGTATTTATTATGATTGATAAAATTTTGTATTTATTATGATTGATAAAATTGATAAAATTTTGTATTTATTATAATTGATAAAATTTTGTATTTATTTTGATTGAAAAAATTTTGTATTTATTATGATTGATAAAATTTTGTATTTATTATGATTGATAAAATTTTGTATTTATTTTGATTGATAAAATTTTGTATTTATTTTGATTGATAAAATTTTGTATTTATTTTGCTTGATTAAATTTTGTATTTATTTTGATTGATAAAATTGTGTATTTATTATGATTGATAAAATTTTGTATTTATTTTGATTGATAAATTTTGTATTTATTTTGATTGATAAAATTTTGTATTTATTATGATTTATAAACTTTTGTATTTATTATGATTGATAAAATTTTGTATTTATTATGATTGATAAAATTTTGTATTTATTATGATTGATAAAATTTTGTATTTATTTTGATTGATAAAATTTTGTATTTATTTTGCTTGATTAAATTTTGTATTTATTTTGATTGATAAAATTGTGTATTTATTATGATTGATAAAATTTTGTATTTATTTTGATTGATAAAATTTTGTATTTATTTTGATTGATAAAATTTTGTATTTATTATGATTGATAAAATTTTGTATTTATTATGATTGATAAAATTTTGTATTTATTATGATTGATAAAATTTTGTATTTATTTTGATTGATAAATTTTGTATTTATTTTGATTGATAAAATTTTGTATTTATTATGATTGATAAAATTTCGTATTTATTATGATTGATAAAATTTTGTATTTATTTTGATTGATAAAATTTTGTATTTATTATGATTGATAAAATTTTGTATTTATTATGATTGATAAAATTTTGTATTTATTATGATTGATAAAATTTTGTATTTATTTTGATTGATAAAATTTTGTATTTATTATGATTGATAAAATTTTGTATTTATTATGATTGATAAAATTTTGTATTTATTATGATTGATAAAATTTTGTATTTATTATGATTGATAAAATTTTGTATTTATTATGATTGATAAAATTTTGTATTTATTTTGATTGATAAAATTTTGTATTTATTTTGATTGATTAAATTTTGTATTTATTTTGATTGATAAAATTTTGTATTTGTTATGATTGATAAAATTTTGTATTTATTTTGATTGATAAAATTTTGTATTTTTTTTGATTAATAAAATTTTGTATTTATTATGATTGATAAACTTTTGTATTTATTTTGATTGATAAACTTTTGTATTTATTTTGATTGATAAAATTTTGTATTTATTTTGATTGATAAAATTTTGTATTTATTTTGATTGATAAATTTTGTATTTATTATGATTGATAAAATTTTGTATTTATTTTGATTGATAAATTTTGTATTTATTTTGATTGATAAAATTTTGTATTTATTATGATTGATAAAATTTTGTATTTATTTTGATTGATAAAATTTTGTATTTATTATGATTGATAAAATTTTGTATTTATTTTGATTGATAAAATTTTGTATTTATTATGATTGATAATATTTTGTATTTATTATGATTGATAAAATTTTGTATTTATTATGATTGATAAAATTGATAAAATTTTGTATTTATTATGATTGATAAAATTTTGTATTTATTTTGATTGATAAATTTTGTATTTATTTTGATTGATAAAATTTTGTATTTATTATGATTGATAAAATTTTGTATTTATTTTGATTGATAAAATTTTGTATTTATTATGATTGATAAAATTTTGTATTTATTATGATTGATAAAATTTTGTATTTATTATGATTGATAAAATTTTGTATTTATTTTGATTGATAAAATTTTGTATTTATTATGATTGATAAAATTTTGTATTTATTATGATTGATAAAATTTTGTATTTATTATGATTGATAAAATTTTGTATTTATTATGATTGATAAAATTTTGTATTTATTTTGATTGATAAAAGTTTGTATTTATTATGATTGATAAAATTTTGTATTTATTTTGATTGATAAAATTTTGTATTTATTATGATTGATAAAATTTTTGTATTTATTTTGATTGATAAAATTTTGTATTTATTTTGATTGATAAAATTTTGTATTTATTTTGATTGATAAAATTTTGTATTTATTATGATTGATAAAATTTTGTATTTATTATGATTGATAAAATTTTGTATTTATTTTGATTGATAAAATTTTGTATTTATTTTGATTGATAAATTTTGTATTTATTATGATTGATAAAATTTTGTATTTATTTTGATTGATAAATTTTGTATTTATTTTGATTGATAAAATTTTGTATTTATTATGATTGATAAAATTTTGTATTTATTTTTATTGATAAAATTTTGTATTTATTATGATTGATAAAATTTTGTATTTATTTTGATTGATAAAATTTTGTATTTATTATGATTGATACAATTTTGTATTTATTATGATTGATAGAATTTTGTATTTATTATGATTGATAAAATTGATAAAATATTGTATTTATTATGATTGATAAAATTTTGTATTTATTTTGATTGATAAATTTTGTATTTATTTTGATTGATAAAATTTTGTATTTATTATGATTGATAAAATTTTGTATTTATTTTGATTGATAAAATTTTGTATTTATTATGATTGATAAAATTTTGTATTTATTATGATTGATAAAATTTTGTATTTATTATGATTGATAAAATTTTGTATTTATTTTGATTGATAAAATTTTGTATTTATTATGATTGATAAAATTTTGTATTTATTATGATTGATAAAATTTTGTATTTATTATGATTGATAAAATTTTGTATTTATTATGATTGATAAAATTTTGTATTTATTTTGATTGATAAAAGTTTGTATTTATTATGATTGATAAAATTTTGTATTTATTTTGATTGATAAAATTTTGTATTTATTATGATTGATAAAATTTTTGTATTTATTTTGATTGATAAAATTTTGTATTTATTTTGATTGATAAAATTTTGTATTTATTTTGATTGATAAAATTTTGTATTTATTATGATTGATAAAATTTTGTATTTATTATGATTGATAAAATTTTGTATTTATTTTGATTGATAAAATTTTGTATTTATTGTGATTGATAAAATTTTGTATTTATTATGATTGATAAAATTTTGTATTTATTATGATTGATAAAATTTTGTATTTATTTTGATTGATAAAATTTTGTATTTATTATGATTGATAAAATTTTGTATTTATTATGATTGATAAAATTTTGTATTTATTATGATTGATAAAATTTTGTATTTATTATGATTGATAAAATTTTGTATTTATTATGATTGATAAAATTTTGTATTTATTTTGATTGATAAAATTTTGTATTTATTTTGATTGATAAAATTTTGTATTTATTTTGATTGATAAAATTTTGTATTTGTTATGATTGATAAAATTTTGTATTTATTTTGATTGATAAAATTTTGTATTTTTTTTGATTAATAAAATTTTGTATTTATTATTATTGATAAACTTTTGTATTTATTTTGATTGATAAACTTTTGTATTTATTTTGATTGATAAAATTTTGTATTTATTTTGATTGATAAAATTTTGTATTTATTTTGATTGATAAATTTTGTATTTATTATGATTGATAAAATTTTGTATTTATTTTGATTGATAAATTTTGTATTTATTTTGATTGATAAAATTTTGTATTTATTATGATTGATAAAATTTTGTATTTATTTTGATTGATAAAATTTTGTATTTATTATGATTGATAAAATTTTGTATTTATTTTGATTGATAAAATTTTGTATTTATTATGATTGATACAATTTTGTATTTATTATGATTGATAAAATTTTGTATTTATTATGATTGATAAAATTTTGTATTTATTTTGATTGATAAAATTTTGTATTTATTATGATTGATAAAATTTTTGTATTTATTTTGATTGATAAAATTTTGTATTTATTTTGATTGATAAAATTTTGTATTTATTATGATTGATAAAATTTTGTATTTATTATGATTGATAAAATTTTGTATTTATTTTGATTAATAAAATTTTGTATTTATTTTGATTGATAAAATTTTGTATTTGTTATGATTGATAAAATTTTGTATTTATTTTGATTGATAAAATTTTGTATTTATTATGATTAATAAAATTTTGTATTTTTTTTGATTGATAAAATTTTGTATTTATTATGATTGATACAATTTTGTATTTATTATGATTGATAAAATTTTGTATTTATTATGATTGATAAAATTGATAAAATTTTGTATTTATTATGATTGATAAAATTTTGTATTTATTTTGATTGATAAATTTTGTATTTATTTTGATTGATAAAATTTTGTATTTATTATGATTGATAAAATTTTGTATTTATTTTGATTGATAAAATTTTGTATTTATTATGATTGATAAAATTTTGTATTTATTATGATTGATAAAATTTTGTATTTATTTTGATTGATAAAATTTTGTATTTATTTTGATTGATAAAATTTTGTATTTATTTTGCTTGATTAAATTTTGTATTTATTTTGATTGATAAAATTTTGTATTTATTATGATTGATAAAATTTTGTATTTATTTTGATTGATAAAATTTTGTATTTATTTTGATTGATAAAATTTTGTATTTATTATGATTTATAAACTTTTGTATTTATTATGATTGATAAAATTTTGTATTTATTATGATTGATAAAATTTTGTATTTATTATGATTGATAAAATTTTGTATTTATTATGATTGATAAAATTTTGTATTTATTTTGATTGATAAACTTTTGTATTTATTTTGATTGATATAATTTTGTATTTATTGTGATTGATAAAATTTTGTATTTATTTTGATTGATAAATTTTGTATTTATTATGATTGATAAAATTTTGTATTTATTTTGATTGATAAAATTTTGTATTTATTATGATTGATAAAATTTTGTATTTATTTTTATTGATAAAATTTTGTATTTATTTTGATTGATAAATTTTGTATTTATTATGATTGATAAAATTTTGTATTTATTATGATTGATAAAATTTTGTATTTATTATGATTGATAAAATTCTCTATTGATTATTATATTGAACCCAATATATATAGTAATGATTTAAAAAATCTTTTTTAAATTACTAGTGCCCTCATCGTGAATCGAAACTAAAACATTCAGTGTTCCAGCATTAGTCATTATGTAGCATTTCAGCTTTTGTTGTTACCATCTGAACTATCACCAAATGGATTAAAAAAAAAAGGCTAAAAATTAAGTGACTTCAAACTAAAAATATGTACGCATGCTCAGAAGTGAGTTGATTTACTCCTGCCAAGATCAACTTTCTTTTTTTAATTATGAACCCTTAGCAGCTATTTTTACAGACTGTAAACCAAATCGAAACTGTTCCCGAGGTCCGAATCTATCTATTTATATATCTATAAACGTAAGAATATGTGTGCGTGTGAGGACATTTCTCAACCTATATACTCAATGAATTTTTTATCTACAGATTTGAAATTTGGTATATAGGATATTCAGACATGTGGAAAACTTTTTAATCCATTTTCATCTCCAAACAAAGGGCTGCTAAGGGGTTAAAACTGAAAAACTGGCACATGGAAGTCATTGGATTTTTATGTTTGCTGTTTACTGAATATGCATGCATGAATAGTTCACATTAAGAATTACTTATGTTAAAAATAAGTAGGTTTGAAAACACCATTTAAAGAATGTGTAAAGCTGGTCTAATGGTTATCGTAATTGACTTACTGTCTTTATGTTTTGGTTTTGATCTCATCTCGAGTATTTTTCTTGTGTTTCATTTACAAAAAGTGAAAAAAAAAAACATGATACTCACTTGCACATGCATCAGTTTCTGTATGAATTAAAATATAATTTTTACATGTATTTTACGACCGGGCAATACCGGACCGCCTGCTAGTATATCTATGAAAGTGAGAATGTGTGTGTGTGTGTGTGTGTGTGTGTGTGTGTGTGTGTGTGAGGGCAATACTCAACCTATATACTCCACCAATTTTTCATCTAAAAACTTGGAATTTGGTATATAAGGTATTTAATTATATAGAAAACTTTTTGACCAGTTTTCATCCAGAAAAACAGTTGCCAAGGAGTCAGAATTGAAAAAATTGTATGAGGAGGTCATCGGATTTTTATCTGTCAACTGTTTCACGAATGTGCATGCATGAATGATTCACATTACAGATTCCTTATACTATGATAAAATAGGTTTAAACACACTTCTTACGGATCATGTTAAGCTGGCCTAATGGTTATCGTACTTGACTCACTGTCTTTAGGTTTTGGTTTCGATCTCAGCTTGAGTATTTATTTTTTTTTACTTACAAGAAGTGAAATGTCTAGAAAAAAACATAAAACTCACATGCACGTCTCAGTTTCTTTCCGTTGTTTTTACTTCATTTTTTAAAGGAATGTTAAGTTACTTTTACTACCGGGCACCGCCGGGTACGTCTACTAGTATATCTATAAAAGTGAGAATGTGTGTGTGTGTGTGTGTGTGTGTGTGTGTGTGTGTGTCTTCTCAACCTATATGCTGAATGAATGTTTGATCTATTGACTTAAAATTTGGTATATACGGTATTTGGAAATCTGGGAAGCTTTTTTGATCAGTTTTCACCTGAAAAAAAAGGCTGCTAAAAAGGTAAAACCTGAAAAAAAAGGCTGCTAAAAAGTAAAACCTGAAAAAAAAAAAAGGCTGCTAAAAAGTAAAACCTGAAAAAAAAAGGCTGCTAAAAAGGTAAAACCTGAAAAAAAAGGCTGCTAAAAAGTAAAACTTGAAAAAAAAAAGGCTGCTAAAAAGTAAAACTTGAAAAAAAAAAATGCTGCTAAAAAGTAAAACCTGAAAAAAAAGGATGCTAAAAAGGTAAAACCTGAAAAAAAAAAAGGCTGCTAAAAAGTAAAACTTGAAAAAAAAAAGGCTGCTAAAAAGTAAAACCTGAAAAAAAAAAGGCTGCTAAAAAGTAAAACCTGAAAAAAAAAAAGGCTGCTAAAAAGGTAAAACCTGAAAAAAAGGCTGCTAAAAAGGTAAAACCTGAAAAAAAAGGCTGCTAAAAAGTAAAACTTGAAAAAAAAAAAGGCTGCTAAAAAGGTAAAACCTGAAAAAAAAGGCTGCTAAAAAGTAAAACCTGAAAAAAAAGGCTGCTAAAAAAGTAAAACCTGAAAAAAAAGGCTGCTAAAAAGTAAAACTTGAAAAAAAAAGGCTGCTAAAAAGTAAAACCTGAAAAAAAAAGGCTGCTAAAAAGTAAAACCTGAAAAAAAAAGGCTGCTAAAAAGTAAAACCTGAAAAAAAAAGGCTGCTAAAAAGGTAAAACCTGAAAAAAAAGGCTGCTAAAAAGTAAAACTTGAAAAAAAAAGGCTGCTAAAAAGTAAAACCTGAAAACAAAAAGGCTGCTAAAAAGGTAAAACCTGAAAAAAAAGGCTGCTAAAAAGTAAAACTTGAAAAAAAAAGGCTGCTAAAAAGGTAAAACCTGAAAAAAAAGGCTGCTAAAAAGTAAAACTTGAAAAAAAAAGGCTGCTAAAAAGTAAAACCTGAAAAAAAAGGCTGCTAAAAAGTAAAACCTGAAAAAAAAAGGCTGCTAAAAAGGTAAAACCTGAAAAAAAAGGCTGCTAAAAAGTAAAACTTGAAAAAAAAAAGGCTGCTAAAAAGTAAAACCTGAAAAAAAAAGGCTGCTAAAAAGTAAAACCTGAAAAAAAAAAGGCTGCTAAAAAGGTAAAACCTGAAAAAAAAGGCTGCTAAAAAGGTAAAACCTGAAAAAAAAGGCTGCTAAAAAGTAAAACCTGAAAAAAATAGGCTGCTAAAAAGGTAAAACCTGAAAAAAAAGGCTGCTAAAAAGTAAAACTTGATAAAAAAAGGCTGCTAAAAAGTAAAACCTGAAAAAAAAAGGCTGCTAAAAAGTAAAACCTGAAAAAAAAAAGGCTGCTAAAAAGTAAAACTTGAAAAAAAAAAGGCTGCTAAAAAGTAAAACCTGAAAAAAAAAGGCTGCTAAAAAGGTAAAACCTGAAAAAAAAGGCTGCTAAAAAGTAAAACTTGAAAAAAAAAGGCTGCTAAAAAGTAAAACCTGAAAAAAAAAGGCTGCTAAAAAGTAAAACCTGAAAAAAAAAAGGCTGCTAAAAAGTAAAACTTGAAAAAAAAAAAGGCTGCTAAAAAGTAAAACCTGAAAAAAAAAGGCTGCTAAAAAGGTAAAACCTGAAAAAAAAGGCTGCTAAAAAGTAAAACTTGAAAAAAAAAGGCTGCTAAAAAGTAAAACCTGAAAAAGAAAGGCTGCTAAAAAGTAAAACCTGAAAAAAAAGGCTGCTAAAAAGGTAAAACCTGAAAAAAAAAGGCTGCTAAAAAGGTAAAACCTGAAAAAAAAAGGCTGCTAAAAAGTAAAACTTGAAAAAAAAAAGGCTGCTAAAAAGGTAAAACCTGAAAAAAAAGGCTGCTAAAAAGTAAAACTTGAAAAAAAAAGGCTGCTAAAAAGTAAAACCTGAAAAAAAAAGGCTGCTAAAAAGTAAAACCTGAAAAAAAAAAGGCTGCTAAAAAGGTAAAACCTGAAAAAAAAGGCTGCTAAAAAGTAAAACTTGAAAAAAAAAGGCTGCTAAAAAGTAAAACCTGAAAAAAAAGGCTGCTAAAAAGTAAAACTTGAAAAAAAAAGGCTGCTAAAAAGTAAAACCTGAAAAAAAAGGCTGCTAAAAAGTAAAACTTGAAAAAAAAAAGGCTGCTAAAAAGTAAAACCTGAAAAAAAAGGCTGCTAAAAAGGTAAAACCTGAAAAAAAAGGCTGCTAAAAAGTAAAACTTGAAAAAAAAAAGGCTGCTAAAAAGGTAAAACCTGAAAAAAAAGGCTGCTAAAAAGTAAAACTTGAAAAAAAAAGGCTGCTAAAAAGTAAAACCTGAAAAAAAAAGGCTGCTAAAAAGTAAAACCTGAAAAAAAAAAGGCTGCTAAAAAGGTAAAACCTGAAAAAAAAGGCTGCTAAAAAGGTAAAACCTGAAAAAAAAGGCTGCTAAAAAGTAAAACTTGAAAAAAAAAGGCTGCTAAAAAGTAAAACCTGAAAAAGAAAGGCTGCTAAAAAGTAAAAACCTGAAAAAAAAGGCTGCTAAAAAGTAAAACTTGAAAAAAAAAAGGCTGCTAAAAAGTAAAACTTGAAAAAAAAAAGGCTGCTAAAAAGTAAAACTTGAAAAAAAAAAAGGCTGCTAAAAAGTAAAACCTGAAAAAAAAGGCTGCTAAAAAGGTAAAACCTGAAAAAAAAAAGGCTGCTAAAAAGTAAAACTTGAAAAAAAAAAGGCTGCTAAAAAGTAAAACCTGAAAAAAAAGGCTGCTAAAAAGTAAAACTTGAAAAAAAAAAAAGGCTGCTAAAAAGTAAAACTTGAAAAAAAAAAGGCTGCTAAAAAGCAAAACTTGAAAAAAAAAAGGCTGCTAAAAAGTAAGACCTGAAAAAAAAGGCTGCTAAAAAGTAAAACTTGAAAAAAAAAAGGCTGCTAAAAAGTAAAACTTGAAAAAAAAAGGCTGCTAAAAAGTAAAACTTGAAAAAAAAAAAGGCTGCTAAAAAGTAAAACCTGAAAAAAAAGGCTGCTAAAAAGGTAAAACCTGAAAAAAAAAGGCTGCTAAAAAGTAAAACTTGAAAAAAAAAAGGCTGCTAAAAAGTAAAACCTGAAAAAAAAGGCTGCTAAAAAGTAAAACTTGAAAAAAAAAAAAGGCTGCTAAAAAGTAAAACTTGAAAAAAAAAAGGCTGCTAAAAAGTAAAACTTGAAAAAAAAAAGGCTGCTAAAAAGTAAGACCTGAAAAAAAAGGCTGCTAAAAAGGTAAAACCTGAAAAAAAAGGCTGCTAAAAAGTAAAACCTGAAAAAAAAGGCTGCTAAAAAGTAAAACCTGAAAAAAAAAGGCTGCTAAAAAGTAAAACCTGAAAAAAAAAAGGCTGCTAAAAAGGTAAAACCTGAAAAAAAAGGCTGCTAAAAAGTAAAACTTGAAAAAAAAAAGGCTGCTAAAAAGTAAAACCTGAAAAAAAAAGGCAGCTAAAAAGGTAAAACCTGAAAAAAAAGGCTGCTAAAAAGTAAAACTTGAAAAAAAAAAGGCTGCTAAAAAGTAAAACTTGAAAAAAAAAAGGCTGCTAAAAAGTAAAACTTGAAAAAAAAAAAGGCTGCTAAAAAGTAAAACCTGAAAAAAAAGGCTGCTAAAAAGGTAAAACCTGAAAAAAAAAAGGCTGCTAAAAAGTAAAACTTGAAAAAAAAGGCTGCTAAAAAGTAAAACCTGAAAAAAAAAAGGCTGCTAAAAAGTAAAACCTGAAAAAAAAAAAAGGCTGCTAAAAAGGTAAAACCTGAAAAAAAAGGCTGCTAAAAAGGTAAAACCTGAAAAAAAAGGCTGCTAAAAAGGTAAAACCTGAAAAAAAGGCTGCTAAAAAGGTAAAACCTGAAAAAAAAGGCTGCTAAAAAGTAAAACTTGAAAAAAAAAAAGGCTGCTAAAAAGGTAAAACCTGAAAAAAAAGGCTGCTAAAAAGTAAAACCTGAAAAAAAAGGCTGCTAAAAAAGTAAAACCTGAAAAAAAAGGCTGCTAAAAAGTAAAACTTGAAAAAAAAAAGGCTGCTAAAAAGTAAAACTTGAAAAAAAAAGGCTACTAAAAAGTAAAACCTGAAAAAAAAGGCTGCTAAAAAAGTAAAACCTGAAAAAAAAGGCTGCTAAAAAGTAAAACTTGAAAAAAAAAGGCTGCTAAAAAGTAAAACCTGAAAAAAAAGGCTGCTAAAAAGTAAAACCTGAAAAAAAAAGGCTGCTAAAAAGGTAAAACCTGAAAAAAAAGGCTGCTAAAAAGTAAAACTTGAAAAAAAAAGGCTGCTAAAAAGTAAAACCTGAAAAAAAAAGGCTGCTAAAAAGGTAAAACCTGAAAAAAAAGGCTGCTAAAAAGTAAAACTTGAAAAAAAAAGGCTGCTAAAAAGGTAAAACCTGAAAAAAAAGGCTGCTAAAAAGTAAAACTTGAAAAAAAAAGGCTGCTAAAAAGTAAAACCTGAAAAAAAAGGCTGCTAAAAAGTAAAACCTGAAAAAAAAGGCTGCTAAAAAGGTAAAACCTGAAAAAAAGGCTGCTAAAAAGTAAAACTTGAAAAAAAAAGGCTGCTAAAAAGTAAAACCTGAAAAAAAAAGGCTGCTAAAAAGTAAAACCTGAAAAAAAAAGGCTGCTAAAAAGTAAAACCTGAAAAAAAAAGGCTGCTAAAAAGGTAAAACCTGAAAAAAAAGGCTGCTAAAAAGGTAAAACCTGAAAAAAAAGGCTGCTAAAAAGTAAAACTTGAAAAAAAAAAGGCTGCTAAAAAGGTAAAACCTGAAAAAAAAGGCTGCTAAAAAGTAAAACTTGAAAAAAAAAGGCTGCTAAAAAGTAAAACCTGAAAAAAAAAGGCTGCTAAAAAGTAAAACCTGAAAAAAAAAAGGCTGCTAAAAAGTAAAACTTGAAAAAAAAAAGGCTGCTAAAAAGTAAAACCTGAAAAAAAAAGGCTGCTAAAAAGGTAAAACCTGAAAAAAAAGGCTGCTAAAAAGTAAAACTTGAAAAAAAAAGGCTGCTAAAAAGTAAAACCTGAAAAAAAAGGCTGCTAAAAAGTAAAACCTGAAAAAAAAAAGGCTGCTAAAAAGTAAAACTTGAAAAAAAAAAAGGCTGCTAAAAAGTAAAACCTGAAAAAAAAAGGCTGCTAAAAAGGTAAAACCTGAAAAAAAAGGCTGCTAAAAAGTAAAACTTGAAAAAAAAAGGCTGCTAAAAAGTAAAACCTGAAAAAAAAAGGCTGCTAAAAAGTAAAACCTGAAAAAAAAAAGGCTGCTAAAAAGGTAAAACCTGAAAAAAAAGGCTGCTAAAAAGGTAAAACCTGAAAAAAAAGGCTGCTAAAAAGTAAAACTTGAAAAAAAAAAGGCTGCTAAAAAGGTAAAACCTGAAAAAAAAGGCTGCTAAAAAGTAAAACTTGAAAAAAAAAGGCTGCTAAAAAGTAAAACCTGAAAAAAAAAGGCTGCTAAAAAGTAAAACCTGAAAAAAAAAAGGCTGCTAAAAAGGTAAAACCTGAAAAAAAAGGCTGCTAAAAAGGTAAAACCTGAAAAAAAAAAGGCTGCTAAAAAGTAAAACTTGAAAAAAAAAGGCTGCTAAAAAGTAAAACCTGAAAAAGAAAGGCTGCTAAAAAGTAAAAACCTGAAAAAAAAGGCTGCTAAAAAGTAAAACTTGAAAAAAAAAGGCTGCTAAAAAGTAAAACTTGAAAAAAAAAAGGCTGCTAAAAAGTAAAACTTGAAAAAAAAAAAGGCTGCTAAAAAGTAAAACCTGAAAAAAAAGGCTGCTAAAAAGGTAAAACTTGAAAAAAAAAAGGCTGCTAAAAAGTAAAACTTGAAAAAAAAAAGGCTGCTAAAAAGTAAAACCTGAAAAAAAAAAGGCTGCTAAAAAGTAAAACCTGAAAAAAAAAAAAGGCTGCTAAAAAGGTAAAACCTGAAAAAAAAGGCTGCTAAAAAGTAAAACCTGAAAAAAAAAAGGCTGCTACAAAGTAAAACCTGAAAAAAAAAAGGCTGCTAAAAAGTAAAACCTGAAAAAAAAAAAAGGCTGCTAAAAAGGTAAAACCTGAAAAAAAAGGCTGCTACAAAGTAAAACCTGAAAAAAAAAGGCTGCTAAAAAGTAAAACTTGAAAAAAAAAAGGCTGCTAAAAAGTAAAACCTGAAAAAAAAAAGGCTGCTAAAAAGTAAAACCTGAAAAAAAAAAAAGGCTGCTAAAAAGGTAAAACCTGAAAAAAAAGGCTGCTAAAAAGGTAAAACCTGAAAAAAAAGGCTGCTAAAAAGTAAAACTTGAAAAAAAAAAAGGCTGCTAAAAAGGTAAAACCTGAAAAAAAAGGTTGCTAAAAAGTAAAACCTGAAAAAAAAGGCTGCTAAAAAGTAAAACTTGAAAAAAAAAGGCTGCTAAAAAGTAAAACCTGAAAAAAAAAGGCTGCTAAAAAGTAAAACCTGAAAAAAAAAAGGCTGCTAAAAAGGTAAAACCTGAAAAAAAAGGCTGCTAAAAAGTAAAACTTGAAAAACTGGTGCTTGGGGATAATCGGATTTTTATCTGCCTGTCAACTGTTTGACAAAGTTTGAAAACACTTTCTAAAGATCGTGGCAAGCTGGTCTAATGGTCATCATACTTGATTCACTGTTTTTAGGTTTTTGTTTCGATCTCAGCCTGAGAATATATATTTTTTTAATAACAAGATATGAACTGTTTAGAAAAAACATAATACTCACGTTTTAGTTTCATTCGTTTTTTTTTTTTTACTTCATTTTTTAAAAAGAATTTAATGTTATGTTTAATACCAGGCAACGCAGGGTACATCTTTTATTACCCTATATATAAAGTTTCAAGTCTGTAGACTAAATATTCAGAGAGGAGTTTGGTAGAGAAGTTTTGTACGCACAGATAAAGTAACTTATATATATAATTCTGTGTGATATTACCGTCAGCACATCAGTAATTGATCTCTCAGAATTGGAGCCATATTGTTTGTCAGTGAATACCCTGTTTAGGCCGAGATGGTTGACAACTCCTCTATTTACCACAGACTCAAGCAATTTATTCATGACGTATAGGAGGTTGATTGGTCCGTACTGAGATACAAAAGACTCATCCCCTGTTTTTTAAATACTGGACTGACTGCCAAAATTTTCCAAGGAGTTGGGAGGCATCTCTTCTTAATGCAACGTTTAAACAACTTTATTAGTATAGAACTATATTCCAAATACAGTTTGTAAATCATAAAAAAAGTAATTATAGCTCTAGTATAGCGCTATTGAGCTATCTTAAAGAACTTTGTGTTATTTTTTATATCTCTTTGAATGCTAAATTGGATAACTTTTATTACAAAAAAAATATATATAGATACACACACAGTGACGAGCTGGGAGAGACCAGAATCGAGCGTTGTCCTCTGCACAGAATCTTTGACTTTATTGTTGGTACCTCCCTACGTTACCCACAAAACATAAATTGACTGTCTTTAACTATGAATTCCGATACGCCATGCACTAATAGTTTCTCTCATTACGGTACAAACACCCCTGCTGGCTTGCTACATATATCCAATATATAATTTACCTCTAAGACGACTGCCTTTGTCTGATTTGCATGTTAAATTAAAAAAAAGTATATTATTTTTTTTTCTTTAACTAAACTTTACTTGACACTCTAAATTCTAATAATTAATTCTACTGTATTCTGTAAGATTAATCCTCTTCTACTCCCTAAACTGCCACTAACACTCATACATTACACACGCCTTTGGAGGGGGGTCCTGAACCCTCAGCCCTTAACCTTCGCATGCTGACCGATTGGAAGTCATCATCACTAAACATTTCTACATTTCTACCTCTAAGGCATGCATTAGTTTATTCTTATCCAGGTAGATACCTACTAGCTATAGTCTGTACTTAGATTTACAGCTATCTACATTACATAGCAATAGCTGTCTCTTCCTTAGTTTTGCAATGTTAAATACAAAAACTGAACCGATACTCTGTAATGCAAAATACAACTTCATGATTTATAAACGAAAACTGAAGATATCTTCATTAGAAGTGGAAACATACTCAAAACCTACAACCTCCATATATTCGTATCTGCTGGAAATCTGCCCATATATCTATTTACTTTATTATACATACTGAACACGTCATAGCTTATAATTTTACTTTCAATTATACCTGTACTGTATTGTACTTCATATGAAAAATGACGTCACTTATATCTACATTGAATATACATCTTAACCCTCCTGCCATCTAAAATATCCGTAGCTTGGGCAACATACTGAAAAACATAAAATGATATGTCAGCCATGATATTACAACCTTTATGTCTGCTTCGAGACAAACTCCTCAAGCAATGCATACGGATGGCAAGAACAACAAAACGCATAATCAAACACAAATTTATATATAAGATATTTTTTTATTATAGTAAGGGATTCAGTTCTTAAGGAAATTACACGAAAACAACTTAACAGACCAAGGAAGGGCTGAAATAATGAGATACAATCACTGTCATAAGAGGTGAACAACTCGAACAAAAACATGTCCTACACGAACGTTGTTGCAAAGTATGATTGACTGTCCAACATGGAGGGGAAGGTTGGAGATTGGGATTGGGCAATAAAAATATGCGTGAAGTAATATATGTGGGGTTTCGTTTAAAAAATATAAGATACTTAACTGCGTGAAATATCCTCAAGTTTTAGGGGGCGCATTAATTCATTACAATCCTTTTGTAAATCCTTTATTCTCCTGACGAAAGCTCCCTGCAGTTCAAACAAATACATCAAGTTGTATTATAACAATTTTGTAATCCTTCGCTGAATCCTGGACTGAAACAAAACATACTTCACAATGTCCATTTTTGCTCCTTCGCAGCACAGGAAACTCTGGAATCCTAGTCACCCCGTTTCAGTTAACTCTACGTGAATTACGTAGGTGCATGTCATGCGGATATGCCAAGGATTTACACTATAGCCTAATTAAGCAGGATGTGGAGTTTTGTTTGCCTGTTCTAGGCCATGCATAGAATTATTTTTGAAAAACTGTTTGGTACCTCATGGCTGTTGTCTTCCCGCTAAAAATCTTTCATTTCCACTTCTTTTAAATTAACTAATTAGCAGCCTTTGCTCTCCTCTACTCAGTATTTGACATTGCATGTTGCTACTTGACTTAACATTTTTCCTTCATTTTATTTTTAGAGGAAGAGGGAAAGGATGAGGGAGATGGTAAGTGTTTCTTTATTTTGTCGTCTTCCACTTGCATAGAAGGTTGAGTGGTTGTGGATATTAGTTGTGGCTGAAAAAGGGGCATCTGCTGACTATCTGGTATCAAGAGGGAAGGTTTGCTGGCTATTAATGCAATATGGCCCCATTATGATTTCCTATTACAATATATATATATATATCGATCCTGGCTTGAGGCAGTTGCCAGTCTAGCTGTACTGATAAGCTGTGAAACAGTGAAACAGTACTGTATGCGAATGAATATATATATATATATATATATATATATATATATATATAAATATATATATATATATGCACCTTTCATTAACTAGCACAGACAACTCTTGCTTGTTTTTCTTGTAATCCTACTTTTCTCTTTGTCGGACCATTTTCCGAACGTTTTTGTTTTTCGAGTGAAAAAAGAAATTTCCCATAATCGCGAACGTTTTCGACCTCCATTGGTCATCCTCAGGCGAGTAATAAAAAATAAAAAATGAAATTGAAAAATGAAAATAGCGAGATGAAATGAACAGACGATTAAAAGACGATTAAAACCGCTTAAAATCGCTAAAATACTCAAAAGCACTTGAGCGTGCCCTCCGTTTCATTTTGAATCTGGTTAAGCGTTGGTTTATTAATTTGGATTAACAATGCCTCAAAGATTGGGAGGCGCACCTCGCAATATGAGACAGTTAAAATGGCCGTGTTTTTGTTTTTTTTATTAATATATCTGTAAATTCAGTTTTAGGGGTGTGGTGTGCTGTGAGTTGCTGATAGATTGAACTATTCGGGGAAGACAGGTGACATGTTAAACGACGGGATATGCTGGTTCGACTCATGCCAATGTACGAATTTTTTTTGGAGACACATTCTCCTATGGGATATTTAAAGACGTACACGGCATTTTTAGTTTTCAGCATACTGCCATCGGATGTAGAATTAATATTATTATTAATATTATTATTATTAATAATAATATTATTATTAATAATAATAATAATATTATTATTAATATTATTATTATTAATATTATTATTATTATTATTATTATTATTATTATTATTATTATTATTAATAATAATAATAATAATAATAATAATAATAATGGTAGTTAAAAAGTGTCTAATCTGCTGGTCAACTATGTAGTTTGGGAAGCCGTTATTAATTAGAGTTTGTTTTACGTTCGAACGTGATTTATAGAATATTTCGATAGTGGAAGAATTGCGTTTAGTTCTGTAGATGAGATTTTTTACGACGGCTATTTTGTATCTATCAGGGCATTCGCTTTTGTAATTAAGAAGACATGATTCCTTACTGGTAGGTTTTTGTATGGGTGAGTAATAAATTTATCGGTGTCGACTTTTATTTCTATATCGAGGAAGGAATTACAAAAAAATTTTAAGCGATTTTAATCGTCTTTTCATTTCAGCTCGCTATTTTCATTTTTCAATTTCAATTTTTATTTTTTGTTTTTTACTTCTCGCCTGAGGATGACCAATGAAGGTCGAAAACGTTCGCGATTATGGGAAATTTCTTTTTCCACTCGAAAAAAACGTTCGGAAAATGGTCCTACAAAGAGAAAAGGAGGATTACAAGAAAAACAAGCAAGAGTTGTCTGCGCTATTTAATGAAACGTGCATAAAAGAAAAATTGCTGCATAAATATATATATATATATATATATATATATATATATATATATATATATATATATATATATATATATATATGAAAATGTATAAAAAAGAATACGAAAAGTATAAAAGTTTATAAGTTTTCTTTATTCGTTTTCTATTGGTGACGTGCAGGAATACAAAATAATATGAAAAAAAAATTTTTTTTACAAGGTCATAATTTTCGACCGATCCTTTAGTCTTCATCAGTGTAGTGAAAGTGATGAGCATGCATGGGGAAAAGGGGGAAATATATATATATATATATATATATATATATATATATATATATATATATATATATATATATATATATATATACAGTGATGATCATATTTATTGGCACGGTAAAATAAAAGTTAAATTTTGTCTAATAAATTCTAAAAAAGGGATTAAATTAAAGAAAATAACAAAGTATATTATGTATTTTTAACTGGCCTTTCCGATGCAGCAATCGGATTTTAGAAAAAATAAATAACAAAGGAACAACAAACATAATTGCAAAAAAACCTTGTTCAAAATTATTGGCACGATTTATTTAATAATCAATTGTATAGCCTTTGGCCTTGATTACCTTCCTCAGTCGCTTTTCATAGTTTACAACCAAGTTGTTGCACTCTTCAGTAGTAATTTTAGCCCACTCTTCCTGACAATAATCCTCCAATTGAATAAGATTCTTAGGCTTCCTTTGCATTACCCTCAATTTTAATGTTCTCCATAAATTTTCAATTGGATTAAGGTCTGGGCTTTGTGATGGCCACTCCAAAACATTAATATGATTGTCCTCAAGCCATTTCTTAGTCAGTTTAGCCGAATGCTTTGGGTCATTATCTTGCATGAACCACCAACGACGACCAAGTGAGAGCTCTTTAGCAGAGTCTTTCAGGTTTTCATCCAATATTTTAACATAATCTTCCTTTTTTATGCTACCTGTGACCTTAACAAGTCGCCCTGGTCCAGAGGCAGCAAAGGATCCCCAAAACATCAAACTGCCTCCACCGTGCTTCACTGTGGGTATGGTGTTCTTAGGCAGGAAAGCTTCGCCAGATTTTCTGTAAATATAAGACACTTTATTATGGCCAAATAACTCTATTTTCGTTTCGTCAGTCCATAGAACACGTTTCCAGAATGCAATATCTTTATCAATATGACGTTTTGCAAAGGCTAGCCTTGCTTTCAGGTGCATAGGCTTCAATAAGGGAGTCTTTCTCGGACGACATGCTTTTAAACCAGCTCTCTTCAAAACTCTACCAACTGTATGTCGAGATACATTCACTCCAGAGGTGCTCTGTTCATCAACAATCTCCCCAACAGAGATCCTTGGGTTTTGTTTTACTTGTCGAACAATTTTCCGTTCATCTCTTGGGGAAAGAATCCTTTTTCTCCCTCTACCCTCTAAACTCATAACGTGGCCTTGCGATTTGAACTTGTTTATTATGGCTCTAACAGTGGATTTGGGAAGGTTTAGCTTCTTTGAAATCTTATCATAGCCCTCCCCATTGGTATGGCATGCTACAACAAGCTTCCTGACGTCTTCGCTGTGTTCCTTAGTTTTAACCATGGCGATTGAAAATTATAATTTAGTCACTTATAATAGTTTAAATAAATCGCTATCTAAAAATTATCTGAAAAAAATTATTCACTGAATTAGCGTTAAACAAGCATAATATGGCTATAAAAAAGTTCAGAAAGCACGTAAACCGGAAATTGATTGATATTATACTGATACTAAAAGAAAAACAAAGCCGTGCCAATAATTTTGAACAAGGGTTTTTTGCAATTATGTTTGTTGTTCCTTTGTTATTTATTTTTTCTAAAATCCGATTGCTGCATCGGAAAGGCCAGTTAAAAATACATAATATACTTTGTTATTTTCTTTAATTTAATCCCTTTTTTAGAATTTATTAGACAAAATTTAACTTTTATTTTACCGTGCCAATAAATATGATCATCACTGTATATATATAAAACTTCGAAACTCCGCGGATTAAGGACTATCCACTTATCAAGTGTTTCCTTTTCAGATTAAATATGTTTTTAACTCTTTTTCAAAGTGTTTTTTAACATGTTTTATTAACTGTTTGCTCCTATATATATATATATATATATATATATATATATCCCCCTAAACCTCTGGCCTTGATGGAGAGGAGACTAAAACTTGCTGCTATGGTTTCAAATGATCTGAAATAACAGCAAGGGGAGACTTGATTTCAACTCATATGTTATATCTCCCCTCTTTTGCAAATCGGGTACGATTATAAATATCTCCAGTATCAAATAATCCTTATACACTGTGAAATTTGAAAACAAAATTGGCTTCGTTCATATCATTTAAACTCGTAAGCCCTACTATTTCAACAGGTTCTTAGCATTATATACGTAAAAATCAGGGGCAGGTGGAGGGGAGGGGATACACTAGCGTGTGTTTTTTTTGTTTTTTTTAACGTTTCGCAAAGTTTCTGAATGATTTTAAATGTCTAAATATATATTGCTATTTAATAGTTGTTTTCTGTTTTTTGTTTTGTTTTCTGATCAGCTTTAAAACGCATGTAATGTGCACATGTTTTTACAAATGCAGAAATATACTTGTGTGTGGGGGGGGGGGGGGCTATAGATTTTAATTGTACCGGTAATTTAAAACCAATATATACTTATTATTTCATCATTAGTACCAGCAATCAGCAATCAAGATTAAAAAAAAAAAACTATTAAAATAATTAATTTTGGCATCAAAAAAATAGGCACGAATTCTTCTGATATCGATTATGATACCCTAAAATTTCTGATTCCCATTCCAATTAATTATTGCAATATATATATATATATATATATATATATATATATATATATATATATATATATATATATATATAATTCTTGGCCTGAAGACGTAATCCTCCAACGTGGGTGATTACAGAAACATGTATGCACATATGTAGCCATCAATGTTTGTATAAATAAATTTCATATATATATATATATATATATATATATATATATATATATAAGGGCTATACGGTAACTTTTTTTACTATATTTCAGACAAAAATTATTTTGTCCTTTGCAAGTCTGAAGTCTCATCTCCAGACTTAAGAAGGCCAGTCGGCCGAAATAATTATTTTTTGTAGAGAAAAAAAAGTTACCCTAAAATCTTAAGTAGTTGCTAAATCTATTGAGCTCTCTAGTTGCGAATAAACATCTGGTATTTAAAACTTTGCATGTTTTGATATCAGATCAAACCTTTTACTTTGGATTGATCTTAATTTTTAGATGAAAGCAATTATTTAAAAAAAAAAAAAGCACTGTACATTAGCGTGATCGTCCATTGATATCTTCTGTTTCACAAAAACACTGGAAGATTCCAATCTTTTCATGAAATCGAAAATATCAATAGCAAAGAAGGTTGTCTCCCTTTACAACGCTACGAAATTATACACACCAGCCACTACCTTATATCGCTACAAAGTCACCGTTCGCCATGCATGGAGTCAATGCGTCAACACTAGTCTTTCTATATTGGACAGAGTCCAAAAAAAGAATCTCCAATCTAATATGTCTCACACTGTCAATCAAGCTCCAACCCCTGTACATTACTGCAGCGTTGCATCACTGTGCTAGTTTTATAAGTAGTTTAATTAAATGTGCTCCAACGAACTTGTAGCACTTGCGCATCCACGACATAAATACCCCTGACTAACCCAACAAGCAACAAAATCCCAATAAATTCAAGTTCCCTGATACCAGAGAGCTTATTTTTATGAAAGTTTCTTCCCTAAAATTGCTAGACTTTGGAATTCCCTTCCTGTATCCTGCTTCCCTGACTGTACTGACATGCAGAAATTTAAGTTAATGAGAATAGACATCATGCTGCTTAACTCCCTTCTTAGAATGTCCCTATAGGTATGGTCTCTAATTCACGCTAGTCACTTACGTCTCGGTAACAATTTGCCTGGTTTGGGATGAATTGTTAATGTTTTTTATATAAAAATATGTGCTCTTCTATACATAATTGAGCATTCTGGTCATTTCTCCTATACTAAAAGCAAAACATTACACTATGTGCATATGTGTTTTTATGCGTGTATTTTTATGTGTGTGTATGTTTAGTTTGCATCTTGTGTGTGTTTTGTGTGTGTGTTTTTGTGTTTATGTTTGTGTGTATGTTTTTCTGTATGTGTTTTTGTGTTCACGTTTTGTGTGTACGTTTTGTGTTTATGTTTGTGTGTGTTTTTGTTCGTCTGTGTGTTTATGTGTATGCTTATGTGCATGTTGTGTGAGTGTCTTTGTATATTCTGTGTGTGTGTGTGTGTATATAAGTGTGTTTGAGTATGTATGTAAGTGTGTGTGTTGTGTGTGTATGTAGGTGTGTGTGTGTGTGTTTGTGTGTAAGTGTGTGTTTGTGTGTATGTAAGTGTGCGTATGTGCATGTGTGTGTATGCGTGTGTGAGAGACAATTTTTACACATTTTTAAAAAGAACAACAAAAATATTCAACATTTGATGCATTCCCAAATTTCAAATTGCATATTTCTATTTACTTCCATCTTCCCTCTCGATTGCATTTTTTTGCAATATTTGCTTGTTTTTTTAAAACACACGTAATTTTACATAATTCTTTCTTTTATAATTTATATTGAATAAAGTTCAGTTTCAATACAAATCGAATCGTGTTCCTTTATGCTTTTTAATGCACTTTGTTTTTCAATTTAATTTATTCATTTAAATAATGAACAAATTTTAGTCTTTAAAATTTAATTTATTCATTTAAATAATGAACAAATTTTAGTCTTTAAAATTTAATTTATTCATTTAAATAATGAACAAATTTTAGTCTTTAAAATTTAATTTATTCATTTAAATAATGAACAAATTTTAGTCTTTAAAATTTAATTTATTCATTTAAATAATGAACAAATTTTAGTCTTTAAAATTTAATTTATTCATTTAAATAATGAACAAATTTTAGTCTTTAAAATTTAATTTATTCATTTAAATAATGAACAAATTTTAGTCTTTAAAATTTAATTTATTCATTTAAATAATGAACAAATTTTAGTCTTTAAAATTTAATTTATTCATTTAAATAATGAACAAATTTTAGTCTTTAAAATTTAATTTATTCATTTAAATAATGAACAAATTTTAGTCTTTAAAATTTAATTTATTCATTTAAATAATGAACAAATTTTAGTCTTTAAAATTTAATTTATTGATTTAAATAATGAACAAATTTTAGTCTTTAAAATTTAATTTATTCATTTAAATAATGAACAAATTTTAGTCTTTAAAATTTAATTTATTCATTTAAATAATGAACAAATTTTAGTCTTTAAAATTTAATTTATTCATTTAAATAATCAACAAATTTTAGTCTTTAAAATTTAATTTATTCATTTAAATAATGAACAAATTTTAGTCTTTAAAATTTAATTTATTCATTTAAATAATGAACAAATTTTAGTCTTTAAAATTTAATTTATTCATTTAAATAATGAACAAATTTTAGTCTTTAAAATTTATTTTATTCATTTAAATAATGAACAAATTTTAGTCTTTAAAATTTAATTTATTGATTTAAATAATGAACAAATTTTAGTCTTTAAAATTTAATTTATTCATTTAAATAATGAACAAATTTTAGTCTTTAAAATTTAATTTATTCATTTAAATAATGAACAAATTTTAGTCTTTAAAATTTAATTTATTCATTTAAATAATCAACAAATTCATTTAAATAATGAACAAATATTAGTCTTTAAAATTTATGAAGCGATAAAATGTTTATTTAGTGTTAATACACAACTTTACTTTTGGAATTCTTGTTTTTCTTTTTGTTTTCAATTTATCTAATTTATAAAACTCACTATATCTGTTTGTCTTCATTTTTTCAAACTCTATCTCACCGAAACTAAAAGTCGCAGAGCGGCGCTAGGGGCCTCAAATAACTGATCTTTATGGACTGTTCTTTGATGGATCTTTAACAGGTTAAAATAGTTTTTGAGGGATCAAAAATGTGTCAAAATTAAAGAAAAATCGTTATACATTTTGTACATTCATCTTAGTTTTTATTTTTAATCAGTTCATTTGCGTGTCATGTTGGTACAGTGGTAACGTCACCAGCTTTGAATGCTACAGTTTTACTTTTGGTTTCAATTCTAGCTGATGGCACCCAAATACTTTTTTATTCTTTGGAAAAGACTGTAATAATATACGAAATTTGAACAAATTAAAATATCATATTAAGTGTATTTTATGACCGGGCAACGCCGGGCGTTCCTCCCACCCTTCCTGCTAGTATTGAATAAGTTAAGCTCAGTATAGTGTTCCTTATTTTTCTTTTTTGCAAGTTTTTAATTTTTCTAATGCTTTTTGTAAAAATATTTTACTCATTATCGACAGTCATACTGTTAAACAAATCTTGCTTGCTTAGACCTCAGGCATGACGTAATTTTCACTGCACGGGTCTGCTTCTATTTGTTTTACGACGGCGACGACAGAGTCTTTCCAACACTACAACCATCGATGAATCCTTTGTTTTCGGTAACATTCATTCTCAGATCTATAGCTTTTCTCCAAATCTCCAATTTAACAAGTAGACTTACCAAGGCAAACACTAACTCTTTTGCATTAAACATCTTTTGTGAAAAATAAAACTGAATGAATCTCACCAGACAACATTTTAAAGAGATAAAACAGATTTAGTACAGAACAACGATGACCTTCAACTTTAATCATTTTTTAAATTTTATTTTTCAACTTATTTTCAACACTTTTTTAGCATTTTTAAAATTTTATTTTTCAACTTATTTTCAACACTTTTTTAGCATTTTTAAAATTTTATTTTTCAACTTATTTTCAACACTTTTTTAGCATTTTAAAAATTTTATTTTTCAACTTACTTTCAACACTTTTTTAGCATTTTTTAAATTTTATTTTTCAACTTATTTTCAACACTTTCTTAGCATTTTTAAAATTTTATTTTTCAACTTATTTTCAACACTTTCTTAGCATTTTTTAAATTTTATTTTTCAACTTATTTTCAACACTTTTTTAGCATTTTTTAAATTTTATTTTTCAACTTATTTTCAACACTTTCTTAGCATTTTTAAAATTTTATTTTTCAACTTATTTTCAACACTTTTTTAGCATTTTTAAAATTTTATTTTTCAACTTATTTTCAACACTTTCTTAGCATTTTTAAAATTTTATTTTTCAACTTATTTTCAACACTTTTTTAGCATTTTTAAAATTTTATTTTTCAACTTATTTTCAACACTTTTTTAGCATTTTTAAAATTTTATTTTTCAACTTATTTTCAACACTTTTTTAGCATTTTTAAAATTTTATTTTTCAACTTATTTTCAACACTTTCTTAGCATTTTTTAAATTTTATTTTTCAACTTATTTTCAACACTTTCTTAGCATTTTTTAAATTTTATTTTTCAACTTATTTTCAACACTTTCTTAGCATTTTTAAAATTTTATTTTTCAACTTATTTTCAACACTTTTTTAGCATTTTTAAAATTTTATTTTTCAACTTATTTTCAACACTTTTTTAGCATTTTTTAAATTTTATTTTTCAACTTATTTTCAACACTTTCTTAGCATTTTTAAAATTTTATTTTTCAACTTATTTTCAACACTTTCTTAGCATTTTTTAAATTTTATTTTTCAACTTATTTTCAACACTTTTTTAGCATTTTTAAAATTTTATTTTTCAACTTATTTTCAACACTTTTTTAGCATTTTTAAAAATTTATTTTTCAACTTATTTTCAACACTTTCTTAGCATTTTTTAAATTTTATTTTTCAACTTATTTTCAACACTTTCTTAGCATTTTTAAAATTTTATTTTTCAACTTATTTTCAACACTTTTTTAGCATTTTTTAAATTTTATTTTTCAACTTATTTTCAACACTTTCTTAGCATTTTTAAAATTTTATTTTTCAACTTATTTTCAACACTTTTTTAGCATTTTTAAAATTTTATTTTTCAACTTACTTTCAACACTTTTTTAGCATTTTTTAAATTTTATTTTTCAACTTATTTTCAACACTTTTTTAGCATTTTTAAAATTTTATTTTTCAACTTATTTTCAACACTTTTTTAGCATTTTTAAAATTTTATTTTTCAACTTATTTTCAACACTTTCTTAGCATTTTTAAAATTTTATTTTTCAACTTATTTTCAACACTTTCTTAGCATTTTTAAAATTTTATTTTTCAACTTATTTTCAACACTTTCTTAGCATTTTTTAAATTTTATTTTTCAACTTATTTTCAACACTTTTTTAGCAGTTTTTAAATTTTATTTTTCAACTTATTTTCAACACTTTTTTAGCATTTTTTAAATTTTATTTTTCAACTTATTTTCAACACTTTCTTAGCATTTTTAAAATTTTATTTTTCAACTTATTTTCAACACTTTTTTAGCATTTTTAAAATTTTATTTTTCAACTTATTTTCAACACTTTTTTAGCAGTTTTTAAATTTTATTTTTCAACTTATTTTCAACACTTTTTTAGCATTTTTCTTATCCCATTTTCTTCATTTTCAGATAGTTTTATTTCTATTTTCATTTTTTACATTTTTTATCTATTTAGATGTGTATATCCGTATACCCTATTTAATATTTCTATCTCTTCCCCTTCTTTCTTATCTTTCCTTTCTTTCTCCACTTTCTCTTCTTTCTTCTCTTTCCCTTCTTTCTTCTCTTCCCCTTCTTTCTTCTCTTCCCCTTCTTTCTCCACTTTCTCTTCTTTCTTCTCTCCCCCTTCTTTCTTCACTTTTCCTTCTTTCTTCACTTTCCCTTCTTTCTTCACTTTCCCTTCTTTCTTCTCTTCCCCTTCTTTCTTCACTTTCCCTTCTTTCTTCACTTTCCCTTCTTT
Source organism: Euprymna scolopes (assembly GCF_053919585.1). Taxonomy (NCBI): domain Eukaryota; kingdom Metazoa; phylum Mollusca; class Cephalopoda; order Sepiida; family Sepiolidae; genus Euprymna; species Euprymna scolopes. Next base: position 159,533,670 of record NC_136491.1, read on the forward strand.
CTTCACTGTCCCTTCTTTCTTCACTTTCCCTTCGTTCTTCACTTTCCCTTCTTTCTTCTCTTCCCCTTCTTTCTTCACTTCCCCTTCTTCCTTCACTTTCCTTTCTTTCTTCATTTTCCTTTCTTTCTTCACTTTCCCTTCTTTCTTCACTTTCCCTTCTTTCTTCTCTTCCCCTTCTTTTTTCACTTTCCCTTCTTTCTTCATATCCCCTTCTTTCTTCACTTTCCCTTCTTTCTTCACTTCCCCTTCTTTCTTCTCTTCCCCTTCTTTCTTCACGTCCCCTTCTTTCTTCACATCCCCTTCTTTCTTCACTTTCCCTTCTTTCTTCTCTTCCCCTTCTTTCTTCACTTTCCTTTCTTTCTTCACGTCCCCTTCTTTCTTCACATCCCCTTCTTTCTTCACTTTCCCTTCTTTCTTCTCTTCCCCTTCTTTCTTCACTTTCCTTTCTTTCTTGACTTTCCCTTCTTTCTTCACTTTCCCTTCTTTCTTCACATCCCCTTCTTTCTTCACTTTCCCTTCGTTCTTCATTTTCCCTTCTTTCTTCTCTTCCCCTTCTTTCTTCACTTCCCCTTCTTTCTTCACTTTCCTTTCTTTCTTCACTTTCCTTTCTTTCTTCACTTCCCCTTCTTTCTTCACATCCCCTTCTTTCTTCTCTTCCCCTTCTTTCTTCACGTTCTCTTCTTTATTCTCTTCCTCTTCTTTCTTCACTTGCCCTTCTTTCTTCACTTCCCTTCTTTCTTCTCTTTCCCTTCTTTCTTCACTTTCCCTTCTTTCTTGATTTTCCCTTCTTTCTTCACTTTCCCTTCTTTCTTCTCTTCCCCTTCTTTCTTCACTTTCCCTTCTTTCTTCACTTTCCTTTCTTTCTTCTCTTCCCCTTCTTTCTTCACTTTCCTTTCTTTCTTCACTTCGCCTTCTTTCTTCTCTTCGCCTTCTTTCTTCTCTTCCCCTTCTTTCTTCACGTCCCCTTCTTTCTTCTCTTCCCCTTCTTTCTTCACTTTCCCTTCTTTCTTAACTTTTCCTTCTTTCTTCTCTTCCCCTTCTTTCTTCACTTGCCCTTCTTTCTTCACTTGCCCTTCTTTCGTCACTTTCCTTTCTTTCTTCACTTTCCCTTCTTTCTTCACTTTCCCTTCTTTCTTCTCTTCCCCTTCTTTCTTCACTTTCCCTTCTTTCTTCATATCCCCTTCTTTCTTCACTTTCCCTTCTTTCTTCTCTTCCCCTTCTTTCTTCTCTTCCTCTTCTTTCTTCACTTACCCTTCTTTCTTCACTTTCCCTTCTTTCTTAACTTTCCCTTCTTTCTTCTCTTCCCCTTCTTTCTTCACTTTCCTTTCTTTCTTCACTTTACTTTCTTTCTTCTCTTCCCCTTCTTTCTTCTCTTCCCCTTCTTTCTTCACATTCCCTTCTTTCTTCTCTTCCCCTTCTTTCTTCACATTCTCTTCTTTCTTCTCGTCCCCTTCTTTCTTCACTTTACTTTCTTTCTTCTCTTCCCCTTCTTTCTACTCTTCCCCTTCTTTCTTCACATTCCCTTCTTTCTTCTCTTCCCCTTCTTTCTTCACATTCCCTTCTTTCTTCACTTCCCCTTCTTTCTTCACATTCCCTTCTTTCTTCTCTTCCCCTTCTTTCTTCACTTTACTTTCTTTCTTCTCTTCCCCTTCTTACTTCTCTTCCCCTTCTTTCTTCACATTCCCTTCTTTCTTCTCTTCCCCTTCTTTTTTCACATTACTTTCTTTCTTCTCTTCCCCTTCTTTCTTCTCTTCCCCTTCTTTCTTCACTTCCCCTTCTTTCGTCACTTCCCCTTCTTTCTTCACTTCCCCTTCTTTCTTCTCTTCCCGTTCTTTCTTCACTTTCCTTTCTTCCTCCACTTCCCTTTCTTTCTTCACATCCCCTTCTTTCTTCTCTTCCCCTTCTTTCTTCACTTCCCCTTCTTTCTTCACTTTCCCTTCTTTCGTGACTTCCCCCTCTTTCTTCACGTCCCCTTTTTTCTTCACTGTCTCTTCTTTCTTCTCTTACCCTTCTTTCTTCACTTTCTTTTTTCTTCACTTCCCTTCTTTCTTCACTTTGCCTTCTTTCTTCACTTCCCCTTCTTTCTTCTCTTCCCCTTCTTTCTTCACTTTCCTTTCTTTCTTCTCTTCCCCTTCTTTCTTACATTCCCCTTCTTTCTTCTCTTCCCCTTCTTTCTTCACATCCCCTTCTTTCTTCACTTTCTATTCTTTCTTCTCTTCCCCTTCTTTCTTCACTTCCCCTTCTTTCTTCACTTTCCCTTCTTTCTTCTCTTCCCCTTCTTTCTTCACTTTCCCTTCTTTCTTCTCTTCCCCTTCTTTCTTCTCTTCCCCTTCTTTCTTCACTTCCCCTTCTTTCGTCACTTCCCCTTCTTTCTTCACTTCCCCTTCTTTCTTCTCTTCCCGTTCTTTCTTCACTTTCCTTTCTTTCTTCACATCCCCTTCTTTCTTCTCTTCCCCTTCTTTCTTCTCTTCCCCTTCTTTCTTCACTTCCCCTTCTTTCGTCACTTCCCCTTCTTTCTTCACATCCCCTTCTTTCTTCATATTCCTTTCTTTCGTGACTTCCCCTTCTTTCTTCACATCCCCTTCTTTCTTCACATCCCTTTCTTTCTTCTCTTCCCCTTCTTTTTTCACATCCCCTTCTTTCTTCACATCCCCTTCTTTCTTCACTTGCACTTCTTTCTTCTCTTCCCCTTCTTCCTTCACTTTACTTTCTGTCTTCTCTTCCCCTTCTTTCTTCACATTCCCTTCTTTCTTCTCTTCCCCTTCTTTCTTCACTTTACTTTATTTCTTCTCTTCCCCTTCTTTCTTCTCTTCCCCTTCTTTCTTCACATTCCCTTCTTTCTTCTCTTCCCCTTCTTTCCTCACATTCCCTTCTTTCTTCTCTTCACCTTCTTTCTTCACTTTACTTTCTTTCTTCTCTTCCCTTCTTTCTTCTCTTCCCCTTCTTTCTTCACATTCCCTTCTTTCTTCTCTTCCCCTTCTTTCTTCACATTCCCTTCTTTCTTCTCTTCGCCTTCTTTCTTCACTTTACTTTCTTTCTTCTCTTCCCCTTCTTTCTTCTCTTCCCCTTCTTTCTTCACATTCCCTTCTTTCTTCTCTTCCTCTTCTTTCTTCACATTCCCTTCTTTCTTCTCTTCCCCTTCTTCTTCACTTTACTTTCTTTCTTCTCTTCCCCTTCTTTCTTCTCTTCCCCTTCTTTCTTCTCTTCCCCTTCTTTCTTCACATTCCCTTCTTTCTTCTCTTCCCCTTCTTTCTTCACATTCCCTTCTTTCTTCTCTTCCCCTTCTTTCTTCACTTTACTTTCTTTCTTCTCTTCCCCTTCTTTCTTCTCTTCCCCTTCTTTCTTCACATTCCCTTCTTTCTTCTCTTCCCCTTCTTTCTTCACATTCCCTTCTTTCTTCTCTTCCCCTTCTTTCTTCACATTCCCTTCTTTCTTCTCTTCACCTTCTTTCTTCACTTCCCCTTCTTTCTTCACATTCCCTTCTTTCTTCTCTTCACCTTCTTTCTTCACTTCCCTTTCTTTCGTCACTTTCTCTTCTTTCTTCACTTTCCCTTCTTTCTTCCCATCCCCTTCTTTCTTCACTTTCCCTTCTTTCTTCACTTCCCTTCTTTCTTCTCTTCCCCTTCTTTCTTCACTTCCCCTTCTTTCTTAACTTTCCCTTTTTCTTCATTTCCCGTTCTTTCTTCATTTCCCCTTCTTTCTTCACTGTCCCTTCTTTCTTCACTTCCCCTTCTTTCTTCATTTTCCCTTCTTTCTTCACTTCCCCTTCTTTCTTCACTTTCCCTTCTTTCGTGACTTCCCCTTCTTTATTCACTTCCCCTTCTTTCTTCACTTTCCTTTCTTTCTTCTCTTCCCCTTCTTTCTTCACATCCCCTTCTTTCTTCACTTTCCTTTCTTTCGTCACTTTCCCTTCTTTCGTGACTTCCCCTTCTTTCTTCTCTTCCCCTTCTTTCTTCACATCCCCTTCTTTCTTCACATCCCCTTCTTTCTTCACTTGCCCTTCTTTCTTCTCTTCCCCTTCTTTCTTCACTTCACCTTCTTTCTTCACTTTACTTTCTTTCTTCTCTTCCCCTTCTTTCTTCACATTCCCTTTCTTTCTTCTCTTCCCCTTCTTTCTTCACATTCCCTTCTTTCTTCTCTTCACCTTCTTTCTTCACATTCTCTTCTTTCTTCTCTTCCCCTTCTTTCTTCACTTTACTTTCTTTCTTCTCTTCCCCTTCTTTCTTCTCTTCCCCTTCTTTCTTCACATTCCCTTCTTTCTTCTCTTCCCCTTCTTTCTTCACATTCTCTTCTTTCTTCTCATCCCCTTCTTTCTTCACTTTACTTTCTTTCTTCTCTTCCCCTTCTTTCTACTCTTCCCCTTCTTTCTTCACATTCCCTTCTTTCTTCTCTTCCCCTTCTTTCTTCACATTCCCTTCTTTCTTCACTTCTCCTTCTTTCTTCACATTCCCTTCTTTCTTCTCTTCCCCTTCTTTCTTCACTTTACTTTCTTTCTTCTCTTCCCCTTCTTACTTCTCTTCCCCTTCTTTCTTCACATTCCCTTCTTTCTTCTCTTCCCCTTCTTTTTTCACATTACTTTCTTTCTTCTCTTCCCCTTCTTTCTTCTCTTCCCCTTCTTTCTTCACATCCCCTTCTTTCTTCTCTTCGCCTTCTTTCTTTACTTTACTTTCTTTCTTTTCTTCCCCTTCTTTCTTCTCTTCCCCTTCTTTCTTCTCTTCCCCTTCTTTCTTCACTTTCCCTTCTTTCTTCACTTCCCCTTCTTTCTTCACTTTCCCTTCTTTCTTCACTTTCTCTTCTTTCTTCACTTCCCTTCTGTCTTCACTTTCTCTTCTTTCTTCTCTTCCCCTTCTTTCTTCACATCCCCTTCTTTCTTCACTTTTCCTTCTTTCTTCACTTCCCTTCTTTCTTCTCTTCCCCTTCTTTCTTCACTTTCCCTTCTTTCTTCACTTTCCCTTCTTTCTTCATTTCCCATTCTTTCTTCATTTCCCCTTCTTTCTTCACTGTCCCTTCTTTCTTCACTTCCCCTTCTTTCTTCACTTTTCCTTCTTTCTTCACTTTCCTTTCTTTCTTCACATCCCCTTCTTTCTTCACTTTCCTTTCTTTCCTCTCTTCCCCTTCTTTCTTCACTTTCCTTTCTTTCTTCACTTCCCCTTCTTTCTTCACTTTCCCTTCTTTCTTCACTTTCCTTTCTTTCTTCACATCCCCTTCTTTCTTCACTTTCCTTTCTTTCTTCTCTTCCCCTTCTTTCTTCACTTCCCCTTCTTTCTTCACTTCCCCTTCTTTCTTCTCTTCCCCTTCTTTCTTCACTTCCCCTTCTTTCTTCTCTTCCCGTTCTTTCTTCACTTTCCCTTCTTTCTTCACTTTCCCTTCTTTCTTCTCTTCCCCTTCTTTCTTCACTTTCCCTTCTTTTTTCTCTTCCCCTTCTTTCTTCACTTTCCCTTCTTTCTTCACTTTCACTTCTTTCTTCACTTTCCCTTCTTTCTTCTCTTCCCCTTCTTTCTTCACTTTCCCTTCTTTTTTCACTTCCCCTTCTTTCTTCACTTTCTCTTCTTTCTACTCTTCCCCTTCTTTCTTCAATTTCTCTTCTACCTTTCCTAATTTTTCCTTCCTTGTTCTATTATTGGCTCTTCTTTAATGAGTCCAATTATTTCATAATGGTCTATATTTTTTAACTATTACCTCCATACATACTACTCTTCCGATCTACCCTTATATCTTGTACTTATTTTTAATTACTATTTTCCATGTTATCCTATTCTTTCATTCTCATTTCATTTTTAAATGACATTAAGCCATTTTTTTTATATTTGCATTTTGTTTAATTCTTGCCCTTCTCCTCTTCTGTTGAGAAGAATTTACCATCGAAATGCCATGGCCTAAAGAGTTTTTTTTGCATATTAATTCCCTTTTTACGTTTTCCTTATTGTTCTATTGATATAATAAACTTGTATATAACTTTTATTCCTCATGTTTAATTTAATATTATTTGATATTCTTTCTAAATGTGCTGTTAATTCTTTCACGATTTTTGCCATTTCTGGACAACCTTCACTAAACATTCACTTGCCACTAATTTATGAAATGCCCACTAAACAATATTCACACTTTCTTTTGGATGTTCAGGTTTAATTAAGTTTTAACACAGCTTATGTACATTGTTATATGAAAGTGCAAAATATATAGGTAAGAGAGTAACTTATCTTGCCTTAGGTAACATTTGGGGGGGGGGGCGTACTCAAACTTTACCTTTATAAAATTAAAAGGAAAAAAGCAAAATAAATCGTTATAGGCTGGCTATCATTTTACTAGCTAGCACATACATTCAAAATTACAAACCGTGTTGGAAGTCATTTCTTACATGGGGGAGGGTCACGATTTTCAAGTAAACTTTATCAGTAGTTGTGTTAATAAAATTATTAGATGCAAGTACAAATTCGTTTATCATACTCCCTAAGAATAGTGTTTAAATGATAATTTTATTATTTCAACATAGAACTTGCCTTCCCACAAGACCAAATGTTGATATAAGGCTGGTTCTTAATGTAGGGAACATCCAGATGTTCCAGATTCTGCTTGGAACAAAAATTTAAAAAAAACTTGATTTATAACAGAAGAGTTGAAAGCTTTCTCACTCTGTTAAAAGCAAAATACAAGTTCTTTTTCTTACCAGGAAATTTCTCTTACATTTGATGGGAACATCATAAATATACCAGCGATGATACTTCGTTCCTACATAAAACTAAACCACCTATGTTCATTCAGCCTCCTTTTTATAAGACCCTTATCCATCAACTTTAAGCCTCTGTAATTAACTTGATCCACAGATCCTCTTTTACCTTGCATAAAATTTACAATGATACTAAGATTCCAGTCTTTTGGAACAATCCTTTCTTTCACCATTTGATTTGTCATGCCTGTAACTGCAAGAATAGTTTACAATTACATTGCCGGGTGCATCGATCAGATTCTGCGAGTTGAATGAGTTGACCAGTAAATAATTTTATTGGTCTTCTATTGTATTCCTTATTCACCTTTTTTTTTATTCATAAGTAGGAAGTCGACTGACAACGTTCGACATCTCAAATAGATTGAATGCTGGCTTTCTCTCAAACAAATGGTTTCATATTGTAATCTCTTAATCATTGTTTCTTACTTTTATAGAACTGACGAGTTTTGTAGCGCTTATATTCAGCTTGCCAATTCTTTATTACATTGTTATTATTACTTGTACCTGCAAGATTCACTCCTAAACTATTTAACCTTTTACAACTTTTTTGGTTTGAATGTCTCCTCGGAGATTCTCATTATTTGAATGAAAAGTTTTGTTGAATCCCATTTAAAATTGCTTTCAGACCTATCGAGTGATGGGTTATATGTTTATATATTCGTATCTACAGGATACACTCCTAAACTATTTAACCGATCATTGTGAATCTTAGAAAATAGATTTAAGGGGCTGTAATTTAGGCTATATTTAGTTTAATATACTTTTTTATGTAAAGGAGGCAAAAGAGGGTTGGAAGTGCTGCATTAAAATACAGATACCTCGAATTGGGGGTGGGGTGGGGGTAAAAATAAGTAGTAGACATTAATTAATAAATATTCCCAAAATATCAGTTTCTTTGGAGTATTTGAAACGGTTTTAGGGAACACAATAAAGGCATAACCTTTTATTTTTATATTCAAATATTTCAGATTTGCATTGAATTTGATTGGAGTAAAACAAGATTCCCTGAATTTTAATTTCTTAAGACTCCTTAAGTTTACATTCTAGATATTTTCTAGAATAAAAATCACGATTTTAATCAAAATTTGAAAAATTCCAGAAGTAAGGTTGCATTACATTATATTGTGAATAGTTCACATTATCGATAACTTATGTTAAGAATAAATAATTTATGAACACCTTTTAAAGGCGTGTCACGCTGGTCTAATGGTTATCGTACTTGATTAACTGTCTTTAGGTTTTAGTTTCCGCCTCAGCTTGGGTATTTTTTTTTCCTTTTTCTTACTTACAAAAAAGTGAACGATTTAGAGAAAAACATAATACTCGCATGCATATGTTTCAGTTTCTGAAGTCATTAAAATATGATATTTATGCATATTTTACAACCAGGCAATGCAAGGTGGCTTGCTAGTATATCTTTATATATTTTTTGGTGCCACTATATATATATATATATATATATATATATATATATATATATATATATATTTGTTATTGTTGTTTTTTTCAAGCGATACATACGGTTAATATTGGCTCCGCCTCGAAGCTAATTTTTTATTTACTTAGAAAGTCGCCCTTTAATTTGTTTGGACGTATATAACAATTTTATTTATTTATTATTTTAAAACAGTAATCTATGTACACGTGTATATATATATATATATATATATATATATATATATATATATATATATATATATATATATATATATATATATATATATAGCTTAATTTAAAAGGAGAAGAGAAAGTTCAATTCCACAAAGGAGACTTATCTGGATAATGTCAAGCTCAACAACTTTCTCTTGTTGTCCTACTATAAATATATATATATATATAAATTGATTTTGTTGTTGTTCCTTCTTATAAAACGGATTTTTAATTTAATTAAAATTTGATTTTTAAATTTTAAATTATCAATCACATTACTTAATATTGAATTAGCTCTAGGACATTTAACTATCGAGCTTATTATATATCTAAATTACAACGAGCACTTTCTATTTCCTGTATTTTAATTAAACTAGTAATTTCACTGTTACATTAAAATACACTCAGCTCTTTAGACTATTGTTCTAATCTCCTTTAAATATATATATATATATATATATATATATATATATATATATATATATATATATATATATATATATTGTCACTGGAACATGGAAATACCCAAGTTGGTCTCTGGAGGCGCATTTAAACTGATGTAAAACCTGAGGTCTGTTGTTCACCCTTTCTGTGGCAAATTTTTGTACCGAATTTGTGTTATTAGCCGCTCCAAAAATAGTAGATAGTTGTACACAGGCTTTCACCACTTAAATCTTTTGCATGGGTTTTCTGACAACAACATCAAATCTTAAAGTTTTTTTTTTTGTTTTTTTTTTTTTGTTTTTTTTTACATAGTTCTATATGTAAGAAGTTCACTGGTGATTGGTGGAAGGCGATGGGGATAGGTAAAGGATATTACTAGAAGTTCTTACTGGATATCTACACGGTGGCGGTCGATGGGTGATGGCCGTTCTGCACAAACATGTGAGCAATTGCAGTCTAATAATCTAATATCAATGACAAGTACACAGTGTGAAACAAAATCAGTTCACAATTTTCCAGTAACACCCATCCGAGTTGATGGAAGAAATCCAAAATATGTGAAAAATTTCACATATTTTGGTAGCGTTCTAAATTCACGTGCATCGCTCGATGGTGAAATAGTGAATAGCATCTTTCATGCTAGTAGAGAATTTAGAAAACTGATTGTGGAAAACCCGAGGAATAAACCTGAAAACAAAGTTAGAAGTGTATAAATCCCTTATACTTAACACGCTGTTGTATGCATCGGAAACAGGGACGTCTTATCGTAACCAAATTAAGCAACTTGACGTCTTCCATAAGAGATGTCTCGGTACTAGTTGTGGTTTTACTCTTAAAGACCAGATATCCAACCCAGACTTGTTTACACTTTGTGGTATCAGTGGAATAGAAGGTTTCCTGATTCAATCATAACTTTGCTGGGCAGGCCATGTTGTTTGCATGGACGATAGTGGGATACTGAAACAACTCATGTACAGTCAGTTTCATGGTAGTAACCGAAATGTTGGACGTCCTTGGCTTTGTTACAAGGACAAATTGAGACCTAACCTCACAGCGGTCCAGATCGATGGCAGAAATTTTGAATTCAATGCCAGTGCTTGGAAGAGTGTGTGTTACCTGCAAATCAAATCTTTCTCCACAGCTTGTATTCACAAATTAAAGAAAACTAGGCTAAGAAAAAAGCAAATGCAAATATACCAGCAATGATTTCTCTCAATTCTCTTAATCTTTGTATCTGCATCCGCTGTGGTCATATTTGCAAGTCTCTAGTAGGACCCAACTGCCATCTTCGCATGAGCGAGTGTTGGCACAAGCAGCCATAAACATATTTGTCAGAACCTCATACGTGAAGATCAACAGGAGAATCGATGATATTATATGGGTTGAGTTTTTTTTACATTTTCACCCCAAACAAAGCACAGTGTAACTTTGATGTAGGGAGCTACTACCAGAGACATAAGTTGCAGGGATACTATGAAGGGAGTTGAGCAGCAAGATATCTGTTCACGTTACACTTGAATTTCTGCATGTCAGTACAGTTGAGGATGTAGGAACCCAGAAAGGAAATTCCAAAGTCTAGCAGTTCTGGGGAGGAAACTATTAGAGTAAAAGGCTCTCTTACATCTAGGGATCTCTACTGTGTAGGGGTGGGACTTTGCTGCTTGTCAGGTTTGTCAGGTGTATTTACATCAAGGGGGTACAAGGGCTTGTAGTTCGTCTGAGCATCCACCATTAAAATACTTACAAAACAGGCAGAGGGATGCAACATTTTGTCGATAGGACAGAGGTTGAAGCTTAGATGACAGTTCAGGTTGAGGACTCTCTTTTGAACACTGTCCAGGAGTGAGAGACAAGTAGCAGATGCAAAACCCCAAATCTGACACCAATACACCATACATGGGCAAACGATAGCCTTGTAGAAGTACAGGTTACTTTCAGGTGTAAGTAACTTTCTAGCATAGTAGGGAGAGCCCACCTTCTTCACAGCAACCTTGGCAATGCTCTCGATGTATTTATTCCAACTCATGTTCCCTGTGAACATTAAGGCGAGGAGGTTGAATGAAGTATTTGCAGGTAATGTATCTTTAGCCATAGTTATTAGTCGTTGAGAAGATTCCTTGTAATTATTAAAGAAATCGAGCTTAGTCTTGGCAGCATTGAACATTACCATTTTTGACCCCATTCCACTACAGATTGGAGGTCTTCCTGTAAGGTTTCCGTCATTGTCTTGAATATGTGTTCATTTGTTTCCCCTCGTGCCTGTTATAGAGCATGGTGTTGTCAGCAAATATACCCCTCAGAGGCTGTTTTATCAGGGAAGTCATTTCTGAATATCAGGAATAATAAAGGTCCAAGGATCGACTCTGAGGTACACCTGCATTTATGTCATATTGTTTTGACGTATGACCATTGAAGACAACTTGGATTCTTCTCTTAATTAAGAAGGATTTAATTATGTTAAGTATTCGTCCAGTAATACCATATGATTTAATTTTCATGAGAAGACCATCATGCCATACTCTGTCAAAAGCCTTAGATATATCTAGGTCTACCGCTCTACCCTCCCCTACCTTATCCAGTGCATGGTATATATGTTCAGAGATTACAGTTAGGATATCCGCAGTAGAGTTGGCTTGCCTAAATTCATATTGATGGTCGAACAGAAGTTTAGCATCTGTAAGGTGGTGGACTAGAGCTTGATTAATTATGGACTCAAATATTTTGGCGAAAAGAAGGAGGAGGCTAATGGGGCGGTAATTTAATGGATTAGTTCTTGCGCCAGAATTCTTGCAAACTGGTACCACAGAAGCAGTTTTCCAGGAAAGCAAGATTCGTTAAGGCATTTGTTGAAGAGTTTGGAGAGAACTAGAGCAACCTCAGCAGAGCATTTTTTTTAATAGTACAGTCCACATGCTTTTGGTGTAGTTTTTGTTATGACATCATGTACTTGAGAGCACGTGATTTTCAGATTATCTGCTATGGTTTCTTCTCACAAAGGAAAATCAGTGATGGAGTGGTTTGCTGGGTCCAAAGTAGAGTTTGAGGCAAACTGATGTGCAAGCTTGTTTGCTTTCTCGGTTGCCGAGTAAACAACCTCATGATTGTTGGATATTGGGGAAATTGTGGATACCCCATTATTTACTACACTGTTGTAGATTTTCCAGAAATCATAAGTTCCTAATTTCTGCGATTCAAGCGTTTTCTGGTGGTTTCGGTATATTATATCTTAGCTGTCACTACTTCTTTCTTACAATTACTTCTAGCTTCTATAAACTTTTGTCTGTTTGTACTGGACTTATGCCGGATAAATCTGTGGTATGCATGCTGCCTTTGAGCAATGGCAGCTGCGGAAATAGAAGTAAACCATTGAGGAGAGTAGGGTTTGCTGTAGATCTTACATGTGGGAACATGTGCTTCAATTGCCGCTTTGAACCATTCAATAGTCTTATTTGTGCACTTTTCTGCAGGAAGAGAAAAGATATTTTCACATAGGCATCTCTGATGTGATCTCTGATGACATCCCAGTCAGCCTTATTGTAGTACCTTATCGTTTTGAGCAATGGCTTTTCAACTTGGGTTCCAGAGTTTAAAGTAATATCTATCATTATCACAGCATGATCAGCATTCCCGAGTGAGCAATGAACATTTGTGACACAATCCTCAGGAACTGTTGTCAGAAATACATCCTGATGATTTGGGAGGTGGGTCGGGAATGTTACTGTCTGAGTCAAGGAATGGGATATAGAAAAGTTATGGATCGTGCTACCAGCTGTATCTGTGTAGTTTGAGAAGCTAAGCCAATTATACATGTATTTTGGCGCTAGATTCAAAAGAGAATGCTACATCTATGCTGTCAGAGACATGATTGATTAGAGTACAGTCTTGGGTCGAGGGAAAGTGATAAAGAAAAATATAAGTAGCTAACGCTATGTTGTAAAATTAGTCTAAAGCACATGAAAGCCTGGTCATTTGATGCTAGTTTAGATTCCCAAGTCCTGGGAGGGGAGGGGGTTATGAATATTGACCACGTCTGTGCATGTGTCTGTCAGAGTCCTTACGACAAGGTGGAAGATAACCAGACATGTTAAAGGTGTTAGAGGGGATGAAGGAGTACAAATTAGTTTCACTTAGTGCTAAGATATCCGAGGAGTTTGCTAGAAGAAATGATTCTACATCATCTAAGTTCTAAGTCCACTGATATTTGTAAATACAAGCCTCAAGGGAGTAAGCGAATCATTGTTCGAGTGTGTGTCTGGTTTGATTGTTATTTTGGATTGTGCTGTCTCTGATGTTGTTTGGTCTACCTACAACAAAACATGCAAGCCAATAAACTGGAAGTCCAAGACTCGAGTATCGCCCTCATTTGGGCTCATCACTTAGACACATCCGAACTCAGGATTCGAAACCCGAGCCTCTTGAATGTGAGGCAAGCATTCTACTAACTGAGCAAACGCGCTGCACACAAGAAAGTGTTACTAACTATCATAGATCAAGCAAACCGCAAGGAAATCCGACAGTGGAATGCACCTACCTTCGTCTTGAACAAGGGATGTGATCATCACAATCAGCCTTAACCCAAATCGATGTCTCACTAGTAGGAATTTATACTCGCTAGGGATGTCATCACGACAAGCCGATCCTAACAAGCAGTATTTTCAGAATGCTGCAATATTGTCTGGTAGTGGAAATAATTATATATTCTCTCACACATTCTGAAAAAAAAAGAATATATATATATATATATATATATATAACGTTGAGCCTGATCAATGCTAAAAATGGATGACCATTTGGGAATTCCAGGTGTTATATATACTCTCCTCTTATCTTAGGGCATTTTTTTTCAGTCGTCATGGGTCATGAACTTCTCCTTGCCACTAGACTCAATTCAGGAGAGGTGTAGTTGAAGACAGCACAACCATTGCCACACAATTACATGTGCAACTATCCTTACAGAGGGTATCCATTGTCTCTTGAAACTGAATGGAGACATCGATCGATATTATCTATCTATCTATATATATATATATATATATATATATATATATATATATATATATACGAGAGAGAGAGAGAGAGAGAGAGAGAGAGAGAGAGAGAGAGAGAGAGGGAGTGAAAAAGGAGGGGATCAGTTAGTTTTATGGTAATTTTTGACGAAACATTATGCAGTGTCTGAAAATACTAGCGAGTGTGTGTGTGTGTGTGTGTGTGTGTGTGTGTGTGTGTGTGTGTGTGTGTGTGTGTGTGTTGTAGTCTGGGTCAGTGCTAACATCAAAGTGTTTTTATTTATTTGTTATTCATGATTAAGCACCCATAAATCACCATGCCATAAGACTCCGCCCTCTTCTGACAAGCAAAGATTCAATACAAAACAATGTTCACAAGTTCCAGATTAATATATTCCTTTGCTGCGTCTGCTTCATGAAAATTTTACCATTTAGTCTTTATTTAATGTCTGTTGCCAATGATTTATTGTATACGATTAAATTGAACAAAAGTTGCTATTTTACCCTTAAGAGAGTAATTACTTTGTATGACCTCCTGCAGCAGTAGCAACAACAACAACAACAACAACAAGAGCAGCAACAACAACAACAACAACAACAATTGCAAAAACAGTAACACTAGGGATGTAATGGTGGCTAAATAGTTAACAACACGATCTTACAACCTGTGTCTGCCAAGTTCGAATCCAGTTCACTCCACAGAATCAATTTCACTTGGAAAGCTGACCTCAGAAGTTGCATTATTGAAACGTAATTATAAGTTTAATCTCGAAGGTTCTATCACAAGGAACCAAAAGCGCAAAAAAAAAAAAAAAAAAAACTTCCACAGATTAATATCGTCAAATTCTATTCTAAACTGGGAATGGGCAAAGGACTTACTAAGTAGATATAAATAAGTCCCTCTTACCGTTTTTTTTTTAATGGAGAGTAGATAATGCAGTGGATGTGTTATTGGCAGCTCCAGTAACTCTCACTTCTCCTTTTTTGTCCCTCAGTCCCCATTTCTAATGAGTAATGTTTCTGACAAGGGGTGAAGAAGAAGCTGCTTCCCAGGTTGGTAGTACTTCGTGAACAGTAGTCTGAGATGTCGAAAATTTTCTGTCTCTATGTCTATCCTTTCGGCCATGTCACTAGTAAGGGTGCTGGAGGTAAACGTCTTCATCTGGGCTGACGTTAACCGCCTGATAGTCAGGGACCCGAACCTTGGATTAACCACTAAGGAGGCTGTCCTATCAGCAGGTGCAAAGTACTGGGCTGCTGTATTGCCATTTGGTGAATGGATTCTGGACCATGCAGTAGCTTCTGGTGGGGCCTCTCGATGCCATATCAGTGGGTAATTGTTACAGCTTTACCTTATCATGTGCTACAAAAAAAAAAAAAATTTTCCTGTCTTTCCTCTCTTACTTTCCCTCTCTGTTCTGCTCTAACTAAGTATGCTGACCTGTTCCACAAACCCCAATTCTCCAATACTATTGCTACACTATCCCTTTGATTACTGTACGCACAATAACCCTTATCCCTGAGTGGCCATTGGGCCTTGATAAGTGGTGAACTCCATGTAAAAAAAAAAAAAAAAAGAAGAAATGTTGGCAACTTTCATATGGTTTCTCCTGTAAGTACTCGATGCCTTTCTAGAAATAATTTTAACTAGAAAGATATCTTGGAAACGAATGTCAACAAAAATCATCTAATTCATACGAAAATGAATGAATGATGCTCAACCACAAACAACAGCAGCACCACCACCACTACATCTGAATCATTCGATATTTACTTGATTTATGCTTGACACTGATTAGATCAGACTGAATAATTTCGATTGGTTGCTTCCTATTAAACCTTATACACTCACAATCTCTCAGGAGCCGAGCACCATTTTTACAAATCTATATAAACAATCACATTCATACTTTCAGTCGATGTAACATCCTACCTTCTTTGTCTTGCCGAACTTGGAAATCTTTTGTGTCAATCTCAGGAATCTGCATGTAATTTTGAACAGAACTCTTTATTTAATCCACAGAGGTAAGAAGTTCTCGTTCCATAAGCAATTAACAATTGTATTTTGAATGTCATCAGTATTGAGGAGTGAACCTTCAACCTCCGGCAGAGTGTAGCTTATAACTAAATTTTACCGAGTACTTTATCCACTACACCAGTTCTAAGGAGCCTTAAACCTATTTTTGCTTTACAATCCTACTACATAGTTTTTATAGCTGTACAATCCTACTACATAGTTTTTATAGCTGTACAATCCTACTACATAGTTTTTATAGCTGTACAATCCTACTACATAGTTTTTATAGCTGTACAATCCTACTACATAGTTTTTATAGCTGTAAAATCCTACTACATAGTTTTTATAGCTGTACAATCCTACTACATAGTTTTTATAGCTGTACAATCCTACTACATAGTTTTTATAGCTGTACAATCCTACTACATAGTTTTTAAGCTGTACAATCCTACTACATAGTTTTTATAGCTGTAAAATCCTACTACATAGTTTTTATAGCTGTAAAATCCTACTACATAGTTTTTATAGCTGTACAATCCTACTACATAGTTTTTAAGCTGTACAATCCTACTACATAGTTTTTATAGCTGTAAAATCCTACTACATAGTTTTTATAGCTGTACAATCCTACTACATAGTTTTTAAGCTGTACAATCCTACTACATAGTTTTTATAGCTGTACAATCCTACTACATAGTTTTTAAGCTGTACAATCCTACTACATAGTTTTTAAGCTGTACAATCCTACTACATAGTTTTTATAGCTGTAAAATCCTACTACATAGTTTTTAAGCTGTACAATCCTACTACATAGTTTTTATAGCTGTAAAATCCTACTACATAGTTTTTATAGCTGTACAATCCTACTACATAGTTTTTATAGCTGTACAATCCTACTACATAGTTTTTATAGCTGTACAATCCTACTACATAGTTTTTATAGCTGTACAATCCTACTACATAGTTTTTAAGCTGTACAATCCTACTACATAGTTTTTAAGCTGTACAATCCTACTACATAGTTTTTATAGCTGTAAAATCCTACTACATAGTTTTTATAGCTGTACAATCCTACTACATAGTTTTTATAGCTGTAAAATCCTACTACATAGTTTTTATAGCTGTAAAATCCTACTACATAGTTTTTAAGCTGTACAATCCTACTACATAGTTTTTAAGCTGTACAATCCTACTACATAGTTTTTATAGCTGTAAAATCCTACTACATAGTTTTTATAGCTGTACAATCCTACTACATAGTTTTTATAGCTGTAAAATCCTACTACATAGTTTTTATAGCTGTAAAATCCTACTACATAGTTTTTAAGCTGTACAATCCTACTACATAGTTTTTAAGCTGTACAATCCTACTACATAGTTTTTAAGCTGTACAATCCTACTACATAGTTTTTATAGCTGTAAAATCCTACTACATAGTTTTTAAGCTGTACAATCCTACTACATAGTTTTTAAGCTGTACAATCCTACTACATAGTTTTTAAGCTGTACAATCCTACTACATAGTTTTTATAGCTGTAAAATCCTACTACATAGTTTTTAAGCTGTACAATCCTACTACATAGTTTTTATAGCTGTAAAATCCTACTACATAGTTTTTAAGCTGTACAATCCTACTACATAGTTTTTATAGCTGTAAAATCCTACTACATAGTTTTTATAGCTGTAAAATCCTACTACATAGTTTTTAAGCTGTACAATCCTACTACATAGTTTTTAAGCTGTACAATCCTACTACATAGTTTTTAAGCTGTACAATCCTACTACATAGTTTTTATAGCTGTAAAATCCTACTACATAGTTTTTAAGCTGTACAATCCTACTACATAGTTTTTATAGCTGTAAAATCCTACTACATAGTTTTTAAGCTGTACAATCCTACTACATAGTTTTTAAGCTGTAAAATCCTACTACATAGTTTTTATAGCTGTAAAATCCTACTACATAGTTTTTAAGCTGTACAATCCTACTACATAGTTTTTAAGCTGTACAATCCTACTACATAGTTTTTAAGCTGTACAATCCTACTACATAGTTTTTATAGCTGTAAAATCCTACTACATAGTTTTTAAGCTGTACAATCCTACTACATAGTTTTTAAGCTGTACAATCCTACTACATAGTTTTTATAGCTGTAAAATCCTACTACATAGTTTTTAAGCTGTACAATCCTACTACATAGTTTTTATAGCTGTAAAATCCTACTACATAGTTTTTATAGCTGTACAATCCTACTACATAGTTTTTAAGCTGTACAATCCTACTACATAGTTTTTAAGCTGTACAATCCTACTACATAGTTTTTATAGCTGTAAAATCCTACTACATAGTTTTTATAGCTGTACAATCCTACTACATAGTTTTTATAGCTGTAAAATCCTACTACATAGTTTTTATAGCTGTAAAATCCTACTACATAGTTTTTAAGCTGTACAATCCTACTACATAGTTTTTATAGCTGTAAAATCCTACTACATAGTTTTTATAGCTGTAAAATCCTACTACATAGTTTTTATAGCTGTACAATCCTACTACATAGTTTTTATAGCTGTACAATCCTACTACATAGTTTTTATAGCTGTACAATCCTACTACATAGTTTTTAAGCTGTACAATCCTACTACATAGTTTTTAAGCTGTACAATCCTACTACATAGTTTTTATAGCTGTACAATCCTACTACATAGTTTTTATAGCTGTACAATCCTACTACATAGTTTTTAAGCTGTACAATCCTACTACATAGTTTTTAAGCTGTACAATCCTACTACATAGTTTTTATAGCTGTAAAATCCTACTACATAGTTTTTATAGCTGTACAATCCTACTACATAGTTTTTATAGCTGTAAAATCCTACTACATAGTTTTTATAGCTGTAAAATCCTACTACATAGTTTTTAAGCTGTACAATCCTACTACATAGTTTTTAAGCTGTACAATCCTACTACATAGTTTTTAAGCTGTACAATCCTACTACATAGTTTTTATAGCTGTAAAATCCTACTACATAGTTTTTAAGCTGTACAATCCTACTACATAGTTTTTAAGCTGTACAATCCTACTACATAGTTTTTAAGCTGTACAATCCTACTACATAGTTTTTATAGCTGTAAAATCCTACTACATAGTTTTTAAGCTGTACAATCCTACTACATAGTTTTTATAGCTGTAAAATCCTACTACATAGTTT
This sequence comes from Euprymna scolopes, assembly GCF_053919585.1. Lineage (NCBI taxonomy): Eukaryota > Metazoa > Mollusca > Cephalopoda > Sepiida > Sepiolidae > Euprymna > Euprymna scolopes. The sequence goes on from NC_136491.1 coordinate 159,552,723, forward strand.
TTAAGCTGTACAATCCTACTACATAGTTTTTATAGCTGTAAAATCCTACTACATAGTTTTTATAGCTGTAAAATCCTACTACATAGTTTTTAAGCTGTACAATCCTACTACATAGTTTTTAAGCTGTACAATCCTACTACATAGTTTTTAAGCTGTACAATCCTACTACATAGTTTTTATAGCTGTAAAATCCTACTACATAGTTTTTAAGCTGTACAATCCTACTACATAGTTTTTATAGCTGTAAAATCCTACTACATAGTTTTTAAGCTGTACAATCCTACTACATAGTTTTTAAGCTGTAAAATCCTACTACATAGTTTTTATAGCTGTAAAATCCTACTACATAGTTTTTAAGCTGTACAATCCTACTACATAGTTTTTAAGCTGTACAATCCTACTACATAGTTTTTAAGCTGTACAATCCTACTACATAGTTTTTATAGCTGTAAAATCCTACTACATAGTTTTTAAGCTGTACAATCCTACTACATAGTTTTTATAGCTGTAAAATCCTACTACATAGTTTTTAAGCTGTACAATCCTACTACATAGTTTTTATAGCTGTAAAATCCTACTACATAGTTTTTATAGCTGTACAATCCTACTACATAGTTTTTAAGCTGTACAATCCTACTACATAGTTTTTAAGCTGTACAATCCTACTACATAGTTTTTATAGCTGTAAAATCCTACTACATAGTTTTTAAGCTGTACAATCCTACTACATAGTTTTTATAGCTGTAAAATCCTACTACATAGTTTTTATAGCTGTACAATCCTACTACATAGTTTTTATAGCTGTACAATCCTACTACATAGTTTTTATAGCTGTACAATCCTACTACATAGTTTTTATAGCTGTACAATCCTACTACATAGTTTTTAAGCTGTACAATCCTACTACATAGTTTTTAAGCTGTACAATCCTACTACATAGTTTTTATAGCTGTACAATCCTACTACATAGTTTTTATAGCTGTACAATCCTACTACATAGTTTTTATAGCTGTACAATCCTACTACATAGTTTTTATAGCTGTACAATCCTACTACATAGTTTTTATAGCTGTACAATCCTACTACATAGTTTTTAAGCTGTACAATCCTACTACATAGTTTTTAAGCTGTACAATCCTACTACATAGTTTTTATAGCTGTAAAATCCTACTACATAGTTTTTAAGCTGTACAATCCTACTACATAGTTTTTAAGCTGTACAATCCTACTACATAGTTTTTATAGCTGTACAATCCTACTACATAGTTTTTATAGCTGTAAAATCCTACTACATAGTTTTTATAGCTGTAAAATCCTACTACATAGTTTTTATAGCTGTAAAATCCTACTACATAGTTTTTATAGCTGTACAATCCTACTACATAGTTTTTATAGCTGTACAATCCTACTACATAGTTTTTATAGCTGTAAAATCCTACTACATAGTTTTTATAGCTGTAAAATCCTACTACATAGTTTTTAAGCTGTACAATCCTACTACATAGTTTTTATAGCTGTACAATCCTACTACATAGTTTTTATAGCTGTACAATCCTACTACATAGTTTTTATAGCTGTAAAATCCTACTACATAGTTTTTATAGCTGTACAATCCTACTACATAGTTTTTATAGCTGTACAATCCTACTACATAGTTTTTATAGCTGTACAATCCTACTACATAGTTTTTATAGCTGTACAATCCTACTACATAGTTTTTATAGCTGTACAATCCTACTACATAGTTTTTATAGCTGTACAATCCTACTACATAGTTTTTATAGCTGTAAAATCCTACTACATAGTTTTTATAGCTGTACAATCCTACTACATAGTTTTTATAGCTGTACAATCCTACTACATAGTTTTTATAGCTGTAAAATCCTACTACATAGTTTTTATAGCTGTAAAATCCTACTACATAGTTTTTATAGCTGTACAATCCTACTACATAGTTTTTATAGCTGTAAAATCCTACTACATAGTTTTTATAGCTGTAAAATCCTACTACATAGTTTTTATAGCTGTAAAATCCTACTACATAGTTTTTATAGCTGTACAATCCTACTACATAGTTTTTATAGCTGTACAATCCTACTACATAGTTTTTATAGCTGTAAAATCCTACTACATAGTTTTTATAGCTGTAAAATCCTACTACATAGTTTTTAAGCTGTACAATCCTACTACATAGTTTTTATAGCTGTACAATCCTACTACATAGTTTTTATAGCTGTACAATCCTACTACATAGTTTTTATAGCTGTAAAATCCTACTACATAGTTTTTATAGCTGTACAATCCTACTACATAGTTTTTATAGCTGTACAATCCTACTACATAGTTTTTATAGCTGTACAATCCTACTACATAGTTTTTATAGCTGTACAATCCTACTACATAGTTTTTATAGCTGTAAAATCCTACTACATAGTTTTTATAGCTGTAAAATCCTACTACATAGTTTTTATAGCTGTAAAATCCTACTACATAGTTTTTATAGCTGTACAATCCTACTACATAGTTTTTATAGCTGTACAATCCTACTACATAGTTTTTATAGCTGTAAAATCCTACTACATAGTTTTTATAGCTGTAAAATCCTACTACATAGTTTTTATAGCTGTACAATCCTACTACATAGTTTTTATAGCTGTACAATCCTACTACATAGTTTTTATAGCTGTACAATCCTACTACATAGTTTTTATAGCTGTACAATCCTACTACATAGTTTTTATAGCTGTAAAATCCTACTACATAGTTTTTATAGCTGTAAAATCCTACTACATAGTTTTTATAGCTGTAAAATCCTACTACATAGTTTTTATAGCTGTACAATCCTACTACATAGTTTTTATAGCTGTAAAATCCTACTACATAGTTTTTATAGCTGTAAAATCCTACTACATAGTTTTTATAGCTGTAAAATCCTACTACATAGTTTTTATAGCTGTACAATCCTACTACATAGTTTTTATAGCTGTACAATCCTACTACATAGTTTTTATAGCTGTAAAATCCTACTACATAGTTTTTATAGCTGTAAAATCCTACTACATAGTTTTTAAGCTGTACAATCCTACTACATAGTTTTTATAGCTGTACAATCCTACTACATAGTTTTTATAGCTGTACAATCCTACTACATAGTTTTTATAGCTGTAAAATCCTACTACATAGTTTTTATAGCTGTACAATCCTACTACATAGTTTTTATAGCTGTACAATCCTACTACATAGTTTTTATAGCTGTAAAATCCTACTACATAGTTTTTATAGCTGTACAATCCTACTACATAGTTTTTAAGCTGTAAAATCCTACTACATAGTTTTTATAGCTGTACAATCCTACTACATAGTTTTTATAGCTGTACAATCCTACTACATAGTTTTTATAGCTGTAAAATCCTACTACATAGTTTTTATAGCTGTACAATCCTACTACATAGTTTTTATAGCTGTAAAATCCTACTACATAGTTTTTATAGCTGTAAAATCCTACTACATAGTTTTTAAGCTGTACAATCCTACTACATAGTTTTTATAGCTGTACAATCCTACTACATAGTTTTTAAGCTGTAAAATCCTACTACATAGTTTTTATAGCTGTACAATCCTACTACATAGTTTTTAAGCTGTACAATCCTACTACATAGTTTTTAAGCTGTACAATCCTACTACATAGTTTTTAAGCTGTAAAATCCTACTACATAGTTTTTAAGCTGTACAATCCTACTACATAGTTTTTATAGCTGTACAATCCTACTACATAGTTTTTATAGCTGTACAATCCTACTACATAGTTTTTATAGCTGTAAAATCCTACTACATAGTTTTTATAGCTGTACAATCCTACTACATAGTTTTTATAGCTGTACAATCCTACTACATAGTTTTTATAGCTGTAAAATCCTACTACATAGTTTTTATAGCTGTAAAATCCTACTACATAGTTTTTATAGCTGTACAATCCTACTACATAGTTTTTATAGCTGTACAATCCTACTACATAGTTTTTATAGCTGTACAATCCTACTACATAGTTTTTATAGCTGTACAATCCTACTACATAGTTTTTATAGCTGTAAAATCCTACTACATAGTTTTTATAGCTGTACAATCCTACTACATAGTTTTTATAGCTGTACAATCCTACTACATAGTTTTTATAGCTGTAAAATCCTACTACATAGTTTTTATAGCTGTAAAATCCTACTACATAGTTTTTATAGCTGTACAATCCTACTACATAGTTTTTATAGCTGTACAATCCTACTACATAGTTTTTATAGCTGTACAATCCTACTACATAGTTTTTATAGCTGTAAAATCCTACTACATAGTTTTTATAGCTGTAAAATCCTACTACATAGTTTTTAAGCTGTAAAATCCTACTACATAGTTTTTATAGCTGTAAAATCCTACTACATAGTTTTTATAGCTGTACAATCCTACTACATAGTTTTTATAGCTGTAAAATCCTACTACATAGTTTTTATAGCTGTACAATCCTACTACATAGTTTTTATAGCTGTAAAATCCTACTACATAGTTTTTATAGCTGTAAAATCCTACTACATAGTTTTTAAGCTGTACAATCCTACTACATAGTTTTTATAGCTGTACAATCCTACTACATAGTTTTTATAGCTGTAAAATCCTACTACATAGTTTTTATAGCTGTACAATCCTACTACATAGTTTTTATAGCTGTACAATCCTACTACATAGTTTTTATAGCTGTAAAATCCTACTACATAGTTTTTATAGCTGTACAATCCTACTACATAGTTTTTATAGCTGTAAAATCCTACTACATAGTTTTTATAGCTGTAAAATCCTACTACATAGTTTTTATAGCTGTACAATCCTACTACATAGTTTTTATAGCTGTACAATCCTACTACATAGTTTTTATAGCTGTAAAATCCTACTACATAGTTTTTATAGCTGTAAAATCCTACTACATAGTTTTTATAGCTGTACAATCCTACTACATAGTTTTTATAGCTGTACAATCCTACTACATAGTTTTTATAGCTGTACAATCCTACTACATAGTTTTTATAGCTGTAAAATCCTACTACATAGTTTTTATAGCTGTAAAATCCTACTACATAGTTTTTATAGCTGTAAAATCCTACTACATAGTTTTTATAGCTGTACAATCCTACTACATAGTTTTTATAGCTGTACAATCCTACTACTTATCACTGTAGATCACGATTTATTGTTACATATATTATACTCCCAATAAAGATGTCCATGTCAGATAGAAAGATTACCGAGTTCGTCAAGATACACATGAAGGAGGTTACATCAACCGAAACGTTGTGAAAATAACATTCAAGCATAATCACATTGAAACACCAGTTGTCATTAGATCACCGCAGTTAAGCACCATTAAGCTTGATCAGTATCGGATGGGTGACCAATTTGGGAATACCATGCATTGTATGTAGGAGGACGTCGACACCTCCCTGCAAGAGTTGCAAAAACCTAACGTCGTCATCTCTGTTAATGGGGATATACATGTGATCTGGGGACCACTTGTGAATTTCATACTCCCATGAAACTTCCTCCTCCAAAATAATGTCGGTTAAACCCGTCACAGTTTAGGTTTCATTCAAGATAAGAACGGTCGTCCAAAGAAACTAAATAATGCATATACGTAAGGATTATCAGATAGACTAACAATTTTTTCAACTTCTCCCATCTTGATGGAATTAACATGTTTACATGCAAATGATAAAAAAATCTCTTCTTATTTGAGCAGCAAAGGATGCGATGGGATTGATGTTGATTTTGGTCAATTTATAACAATCTGTCAGATATTTTATCGCGTCACAAATCAAGAAATTGTACAAAAGAAAACACTTTTCTTTTCTTCATTAATTATAGTTCATTGAGTCACACAAATTTTTAAAGGAAAAAAACAGAAAATAAAAAACGAAATTCACTTAATTTTGTTAAATATTAACTGCTGTTGCTGTTTGTTTGTTGAACATCATTTATAATGATTTTTGTTGAAATTCGTTTCTCTGATATCTTTCTATTAAGAATTCTTTCTAGAATCTTTCTCGATTGAGAACTTACAATTGGGACCACGTGAAGGTGGCCAACGTTCCTAAGTTAAAATGTTTCTGTGGAATGAACTGGATTCGAACTTGGCATACCCAGGTTTTCAGTCTGTATCGTTAACCACTAAGACACCATAACCTCGAGTGTTGCTGCTGTTGTAATTAACAATTCCTAATCTTTCACAAATCCATTCTTTTCATGCGCACTGCACTTTAGCTAAACAACTTAATTCACCCTTTCCAATATGGCTGCGTTTTATAGAAGGCAACAGATGAGAGTAACAGCAAGCAAGACATTAACATTGCTCATCAACGAAATCCATATTTGTTTCACTTAAATAATTTGTTCTGATGCTTTAATGTTGTTCTACACATGGTTTCCTCCATGTTTCTAATCTTCTGCCAATTCGCTTCATGACTTGGATAGCAAGGAAGCAGATGGAATCCTTTTATGTCATCGTGACCAAAGAAAGAAACATATTTTGTGATTTTTGCATAAAGATGGCGACATTGTTGTTAAGTATCATTCATTCGTTTTCGTATGAATCAAATGATTATTGTTGGCATTCGTTTCCTTTCTTCTTAGAATTCTTTCCAGAAAGACATTGGTTACTTATAGTAAAAGTTGTCAATGTCCCAAAATTAAAGTGTTTCTACGGAAAGAACAGGAATTTTAACTTGGCACATCTAGATTATCAGTTCGTATCGTTAACCACTTAGGCACCATCATCTTCCTGTCAGAATTGCTTAAAGAAAAATAATTCAAATTATAGTCATGTTTAAAATTTATTAAAAAAAAATATTAGGATTAAAAATTTGTTTTAGATTTATTTTATTTTATTTTTAATAAAGATTTGATTAATAGTTTTGAAAACAAAACGTTCACAAAATGATACTACATAACTCTGCAGAACAATGAAAGATACAAAATCTTATTTCTCCATATTGTATGAAATATTCCCGAAGTTATATCGATGCAACGTTAATAACTGAAACCTATTTACCTGATTATGTTGAAATTTGACTGTTATCAAAGGTTATCAGATCCATACATTAAATTTTAAAAAATCGAAATTTGAAATTCCGTCAAGTTTTCAATTGTGAGTGTATTTTTTTTTTTAGGTTATATAAAATGTAGGACTTTATTGGCTACAATATGTCCCTTAGTCCTCATTTTTTAATGAGTGATTTTTTTGACAAAAGGAGAAGAAAAAGCTGTATTCTAGATTGGCAGTATTTTGTGTAAACAGTCGCCAGAGATGTCGGAAATTTTCTGTTTCTATGTCTATCCTTGTAGCCATGTCACTAGTAAGGATGCTGGAGGTAAATGTTTTATCTGGGCTGACGTTATCCACCTGATAGTCAGGGACCCGAACCTTGGATTAACCACTAAGGAGGCTGTCCTATCAGCAGGTGCAAAGTACTGGGCTGCTGTATTGCCATTTGGTGAATGGATTCTGGACCATGCAGTAGCTTCTGGTGGGGCCTCTCGATGCCATATCAGTGGGTAATTGTTACGGCTTTACCTTATCATGTGCTACAAAAAAAAAAAATTTTTTTTTCATTTCTTTTTCTTTCTTAGTTTTTCTCTCTGTCCTGCTCTAAGCAAATCTGACGACCTAGTCCACAAATTCCAAACTCTATCATGACAAGTTTCAAGAAAAAATACACGAGTAAACCCAGATCTCTGACTTCCAATGTAGACCCCCACTACCATGTCTCCTTCTCCAACATCAGGGGTCTACGTTCTAACCTTCCAGAGGTTGAAACCCAATTACAGGAGACTAAACCAGACCTATCATTTCTAAGTGAAACTGGAATTGGACAGACGATTTCCCTAGATGAGTTCGTAATTAAAGGATACTCTAACTTAACTCCCAAATCTGACCCCCAAGATCGCCATGGGCATGGAATATGTGCCTATATTAAAGATGGCTTTTCATGTGGTAGGGACATCTCCAGAGAAGATCCTAACTTACCCTATATGTGCTTCCAGGTTGCACTTGTTCACATTACTGCATTTATATTTGCTCTCTATCGCCCCCGCAACAGTGGAGTTACGATCTTTAAAAGCATATCTGAGAAAATTGATCACGTCCCATCTGCTTATCCTTCAGCTAACATTCACGTGTTTGGAGACTTCAGTGTTCACAATGTGGAATGGTTAACCCACTCAAACAAAACCAATGATGAGGAAAGGTTCTGTCATGATTTCTCCATTGCTTATGACCTCACTCAGATTGTTCATGAACCCACCCGTGTGCCCGACAATGACGGCCAGTATGCGAGTCTCCTAGACCTTTTTCTCACAACTTGCCCTGAACTATGTTCAGTTTCCGTTCTGTCTGCTCTTGGATCTTCCGATCACTCAGTTGTATCAATTAAGATAAAAATGAAATGTAATAAGTCCTCAGACGTACCTCTCCATCGTACAGTATATCGATACACTAAGGCTGACTGGGATAGTTTCTGTACATTTATATCAGATCTACTTCTACGTTCCATATTAAAAAGGATGTGCCCTCTATAGTATCAAACCTGACGGAATGGTTAATTGTAGGTATAGACCGTTTCATACCCTCGAAAAAGTTCCAGCAAAAACCTAACAGCCAGCCATGGTTCTCTCCAGAATGTGCTGCTGCCATTGTGCACAGAAATCACTTTTTCCACTGCTTCTAATGTAATAGATGTATGAAAACTAAAGCCGCTTTCAGGACTGCCAGCAACCATTGTAAGAAAGTAATAAAGAACGCAAGTCTGTCAAGTAGCTGAGTAGCGGCTTGGTTCCCACCAGTTTTGGCAAATAACAAACAGAATCTTGAACAGAAGCGTGTGCTCTATCCCAACTATCATCAATGGACCTGAGGTAATCTCGTCAGCATCAGACAAAGCCAAACGCTTTGCCAAGAACTTTTCAGCTAATTCTACCCTTTGCGACTAAGGCCGCCAACCTCCAATATTTCCTCCTGTATCAGAAAACACGCTATGTGATATACAAATATCTGTACGTGATGTTGCCAAGCTAATCAAAAACATTGATTCGAGTAAAGCAACCGGCCCTGACGATATTCCAGTTATAGTACTAAAAAAACTTCAGCCAGAACTAGCCCCCATACTCACAAAACTGTTTTATCGTTATTTCCATGGCAGGTGCTCGTCTGAACTCCAATCTCTGGTCCCCCCTCGCCAATCTTTCTCGAAAAACACCCGTCTAGCTGAATCCACTGTGAAAAATTTCCCCCACTCTTTATCTGTGCCTAAATCAAAACGTGGATTCCATGAACAAAGCTTCTTTCTTAGAACTGCACGCCTGTGGAACTGCTTCCCACCTGACTACAACTTGGATGTGTTCAAGTCCAACGTTAACAAATTCTTAATGAACCGCCCCTTTAAGTAAACACTTCATCAAATCTCCACACTAACATAATGTACTTGCAATAACCCTTATCCCTGAGTGGCTTCCGGGCCTTGATAAGTGGTGGCCACTGTAAAATAAACAAAAAAAAAACGAGAATTGCTTCCCATCACCCTGGAAAATCTCATCGGTATGCCCTGTATTTAAGAATTCAGGTGATCGCTCATCTCCCTCTCAGTACAGGCCAATAAGTCCCCTGTGCGTCATGAGTAAGTTGCTGGAATCTGTGTTAAATAGAGAAGCAATCAACCATTTCAGCAAAAATAACCTTCTTAATGACACACAATATGGTTTCCATTTTGCTAGATCTACAGCAGATGTGCTTACAGTTATATCCCATAGGATTAGTGAATCTCTCGACAGAGGCAACCTTTCTAGGGCAATTGCTCTTGATATATCAAAGGTTTGATAGGGTATGGCATAAAGGTTTAGTTCACAAGATCTTCAGCTACGGTATAGCTGGAAATGTCTTCTCATTTATTAAATCATTTCTCTCTGATAGGCTCATAAGAGTAGTAGTTGATGGGCAGAAATCAGAGGCCCTCAGTATTAATGCTGGAGACCCTCAGGGGTCCATCCTGGGCCCAACTCTTTTCCTGATCTACATTAATGATCTTCCAAATCACATCCTTACATCATTCGTAGACATTTATGCTGATGACCCTACCATCTATGGTAGCACATCTAAGACCGTAAATGACCAAATTCTCTCTGATTCTCTCTCCTCTGATCATGGTACAATGGGGAAAGGAGTAGCTGGTTACTTTTAATGCATCTAAAACCAAGCTTCTATCTTTACATCATCAACGTTCTGATCCCCATCTGGCATCAATTGAAATGAATGGCTCTCGTCTTGGGGAGGCATCATGTTTTGACAAGCTTCACGGCTTGACCTTTACTCCTGATCTTAAATGGAACACGTATATCAAATCTGTTGCCAAGGCCACTCCAGAAGATATCTCACTGCTGATGCAATTCTCTACCTATATAAGAGCCAGGTACGTCCAAGCATGGAGTACTGTTGCCACATCTGGGTAGGAGCTGCTTGAAAGGATTTGTCCTGCCTTAATAAAGTTCAAAATAGATTTTGTAGCCTCGTAGGAGATGTCCTTTTCTCTTCCTGCAACCTCTATCTCACAGAAGATATGTTGCGAGTTTGTCTCTGCTTTATCGTTATTTTCATGGCAAGTGCTCGACTGAGCTTCAATCTATGGTCCCCCTCGCCAAACTTTCACAAGAAACACTCGTCTAGCTGAAAACACTATCAATAATTCTCCCCACTTGACCTGTGCCTAAACCTAAACGTAAATTCCATGAACAAAGCTTCTTTCTTAGAACTGCACGCCTGTGGAATTGTCTTCCGTTTTCCTGCTTTCCGGCTGACTACAATATGGTTGTCTTCAAGTCCAACGTAAACAAGTTTTTGATGAGCCGTTCCACTTAAGTTAACAAATTTACTGAATCTCCATTACTAACGATTACTATATTGTCCAATTGACTACTGTACACTCTTAAGCCTTATCCACGAGTGGCCTCTGGACCTTGATAATTGGTGATTCCTATGTAAAAAACAAAAAGTAAATAAGTATACTGTGACCAGAACAAAAGTGTGATTTTGCTCTCAGACCTTGATATTCCTAATTTCAAAATTAATCTGATCTTAGTTAATCCGTGATGGACAATTCGACACAAGTTTGATGACAATTGTTCAAGTGATGTGAGTGCTTGACAGCATTTTTGTTTTAATGAAGCGGTGTGTCTTAAATACTCTCAATCAATACTTTGGCTGGAAAGTATAATTAGGAAAACAAATAAACATAAAAATAAACTCACCCGAAATATCCTAATTAATTAAATCTGTATAAAAGTTATGTATTTATTAAAATTATGTATTTATTAAAATTATGTATTTATTAAAATTATGTATTTATTAAAATTCTGTATTTATTAAAATTATGTATTTATTAAAATTCTGTATTTATTAAAATTCTGTATTTATTAAAATTCTGTATTTATTAAAATTCTGTATTTATTAAAATTATGTATTTATTAAAATTATGTATTTATAAAAATTCTGTATTTATAAAAATTCTGTATTTATTAAAATTCTGTATTTATTAAAATTATGTATTTAGATAAATTATGTATTTATTAAAATTATGTATTTATTAAAATTATGTATTTATAAAAATTATGTATTTATTAAAATTATGTATTTATTAAAATTATGTATTTATTAAAATTATGTATTTATAAAAATTATGTATTTATTAAAATTATGTATTTATTAAAATTATGTATTTATTAAAATTATCTATTTATTAAAATTATGTATTTATTAAAATTATGTATTTATTAAAGTTATGTATTTATTAAAATTATGTATTTATTAAAATTCTGTATTTATTAAAATTCTCTATTTATTAAAATTATGTATTTATTAAAATTATGTATTTTTTAAAATTATGTATTTACTAAAATTATGTATTTACTAAAGTTATGTATTTACTAAAGTTATGTACTTATTTGTATATATTAAAATTGTGTATTTATTAAAATTATATATTTATTAAAATTATGTATTCACTAAAGTTATGTACTTATTAAAATTACGTATTTATTTAAAATATGTATTCATTAAAATATGTATCCCTCTGACTCGTGGTGAGCTCAATACAAAATACAAATAACTGCACCCATGTGTTCTGTATTTATAGAAATTAGGAGAGATTACGCTAGTTATCTTCCTGTTCAGGGGAGATCACTGGGTGCCTCCTATTGTCAGGAACAGATAACTCTTATACCTATACATGCCCCTTCCTCTCTTGACCACAAGATGAATTGTTGTGGTCATCTTTACACGCCATAAAAAATTTGTGTGACTTTCTGTGCATTTGTGATGAGAAATGTTTTTGTACTCATTAGAGTACGAAAACATTTCTCATCACAAATGACTGAATGAATGATGAAGAGGACTGACTGGGTGTGCATGTTCTCCCGTGGTATCATCAACTTCCATTTCTTCTTCATGCTTGCTGGGTGACTCAATGTTGATGTGCCGTTCAATCTCCATTGCTTCCTCAGGAAGTTGTTCCTGTGGGGGATTAGGGTTTAGAGATAGGTTTAAAGTTCTTGGTGTGGCCATCCACAACTGGGTATATTTTACAGAGAAACTGACGGTTGCATAATGTTACTCTATTTTTCCCAGCGACTCGCACTTGGTACTGTTGATTCCCTTGTGTCATAACAATCCTTCGTGTCTTTGTCCATCGACATGGGTAGTTACCATCCTGGTTTGGGATCTGGACAAAATCTCCTACTTGGAGTTCCTGGAGTGGATGACAATTGTGACCTTCTCATACAAGCCAAAAGAAGACAAACACAGATGTTTCTAATCTACTCAAGTTAATTCACAAAACTTACAAGTGTGTTACATATATACAATTGTTCAGTTCTCATTACACAGAAAAACACTCCGGAATCTTATTCTTCATTCTCTACAGTGGCGGCGGTCAACAAGGGGGTGGCATCGCTTTGATTAGTGTTTCTTCTCTCGAGATTCGGCTCCAATCTGCTATTTTTGGCGTGGGCATTTGCTTATATTTTGAGGGAAGGGTTGGTTGGGGTAAGCCGCTAAACCAATCATCGAAAAGCACATCTTTCAGGGACGTCCCAATGCCTTGCATGGTCTGAGAACCTGTGATCACAACTCAATCCCATTCACACACTCAAAGGGGTTAACAGTTTGACCCTTGGTCTGATTTCATACTCAAAAAGCCAGACGTCTTTGAGTTGGGTTTTACCAAGAACGAAATTATATTTCTTCTTGTTTTAAAATGACACACCTTGTCATTCTTCTCAAATGACACACCTTGTCATTTTTCTCAAATGACACACCTTGTCATTTTTCTCAAGCAATAAAAGTATATGTATGTTTTGCAAAAATACAATGAATTCATCTTTTCAGCTAGGTTACCTGCTGCTGCCCGGGCACCCAATAATGCTTAACAGACAATACCAGCATAGTTGCCCTGCCTTATTCAATGTTTCCGGGGTCTCAATCTCCCCCAGTAGGGAGTTCCAGTGCTCCCTGACGCAGTCACGCCACACAATGTTGGTTGTAGAACTGTTTGTTTCGCGTGTGCCGCTTGGCTATTGCCACCTCTCTTAATTCGCCTATTATTCTCCACTGCTTTCTTGTTTGGTATTTATCCCGTAAGACAGGAAGGTGGTCTTTAATGACTTGAACATATAGCATTATGGCTGGTGACATGTAAAGTTCTTGGACAGGTGTGTTTCGATGGATTAATAATGCCCGAGCAGCTCGATTGTGGCATAGGCGTCCATAACTGTCCGTGTTGTTGGCTAGTATGCACTTTATGGTTTTAACGGCTAACTCTGCATGATTGTTGCTCATCAGCATAATAGGCTGATGAGGTACGTTTTCGTATACCCCAGTTCTTCACAAATGAGTTGTACTCCTGGGACTCAAACCATCTAAAGAAATTTCTTCAAGCGCACTGTAAGTACAGAACCACGTATAACCAAGGTATCACATACTGTTTTGGCTCTTCCGACGTCGTTAGGGTCACTTCAACACACCTAGTATATCGATCCGTGTACACTATAAAGAATATCAACGAAATCGAGCACCACTTGATGGATAGAAATTCTGGGTCCACTGGGGACATTAAGGGCTCCTGAGGCTGAGATGCTGTAATTGCTTTGTAAGTGCAGCACTGGGATCTGATTTGCCAGAACAATCGTTATCTTGCATTTGCTAGCATAGCATTCATAGCATTCATGCGTTGAGTGCAGAGTGAAGGGATTCTAATACTTTTGCATTTTTCAACGTATCAGGATTTTGTTGTCTTTGATGATAACTCCTTCCAAGCAATATAACTTTTCACACATAGGCCAGAAGACTCGAACCATGGGTGAGATATTGTTGTGTAACAAAGGGAAGCCATTTTGAATTAGACCTCTCAAGGTCCTGCATTCTTCATTTGGGCTGCTGCAGCCACAATCCTTTTCCATGTAATTTCAATTTATGGTCATTTTCGTACATCAATGTGAAAGCGGCTTTAACTGCAGTGTCAATCGTTTGGTCTTGGTCTTTTGGTGGTGTGAGTGTGGAGCTGCACAATCAGGGGCTAAATTGAGTTTTTCAGCACGATGTTTTATGTGGAATTTGGACATCAGTGTCTTTTCCTTGAAAGCGGAGTTTTTTTAATATTCTCCAAGGCTTGGTTTGAAAATATTTTTATAAGTGGTAAGTGATCCTCTGTTATCAGCAAGTCTGGGCATCCGAGTATGAACTTTTCCTTCCACCAGTGCATATCGTGATTCCGCATCATTTGTAAAATGGGATCCAGCCAAAATGAGTTTCTAATCACCATTTCCACAACATGTTCAATTCACCCTCATATCTGCAATGTTTTTCTCAAATAGGAAGTACAATATCCCTATCTTACAATATTCTGTCACAAGTCCTGTCACCCTGTTCATTTCAACCGTTTGAATATTTTTCTCAATCCTTTTCACTATCACTCTCTTCGATTCCTGGAATATGTTCTCCAGTGTTTCGTCCCAATAGAACTTTCTGTTCTTTGGCTTTAATAACTCTCAGAAGCGGGACATAATTTCTGCTTGTGAGAAGGCATACGATACCTGGTTCATGAGTCAAACCAGGATCTAACCCCAGTAATATTGTTGGGGTAGGGAAGATGGCTTCTGTCGTTCTTTTTGTGGGTTTGCAGTAACTAGAAACCCTGCGAATTCTACCTCCATTTTTGTTGTCGCAGTGATTTATATAGTCAATCATGTACCAGCACTATTCTACTGAGTCGTCCCATATACATCGGGTACTCCAAGCCATGATCTCCACGGTGATGTCATCGAATTGAAGAGTGTAACCATATCTTGATCCATGGAATCTTTGAGGAGCTCGACAGTACCTACTCAGTAATGAACATAGTGGCATCCGCTGTGGCTGGAGATAGCAACAGGCTGTGGTGTCCATTCCACGCATCTAGTGCCATTTTTCTAGTGTGTGCTGGTACTGCCGAGACCTAATTGAATGAGAATGAGGTGTGAAGCCTTAGCCCTGGTCTAGAATCGTGCCGGATGTTCATACTTGGTGCTAGACTTGCTGATAATGGTGGCATCATTCAACTTCTGTAGATCCATGGTTCGCCTTGGAAACCCATCCTTTTTTGGCATGACCACCATTCTTGAAGACCAAGTAGTCAGTTCTATTATCCTCAGTGCAACCTCTCTGTCTATGTCCTGCTTCACTTATTTCTTCCAAAATGATGGGGAACAGATATCGGCATGTGGACTGCTATTGATGTCACATCTGGGAGAAATTTTAATTTCTAAGGGCTTACCCTCCATTGTCTGTAGCCGTTGATGTGAACACGTGTTGGACGCGCTTGAGTTGAAGTGTTTCTTCAGCCATTGTTCCAATTCCTGTCTGTTGGATTCTGTTAGCTTGAATAAGATCGTCTGTGGTTTCTTCAGAACCAGTGTTCTGTGCAGGCATTCGCATAGGGCTGTTTCCTTTTTTTTTTTGCAGACCTGTTCTGTGACAATGATGTTGGAAAATCAGACGGCAAAAGATCCTTTAATGCCGTTTGCGACAAGTAGAAACTGTATGTGTTGTCTGACATGTATACTGCTTGTCATGTTTCTTTCAACTCCACCCTTATGCACAAAAACAGAACTTCCTTGGTGTGTAGCCAGTTATTGGTTATGTCTCTTATTCGATGGTTGGTTGGTATCAAGTACTCATCCAGGTGCCTGAGGAGCCTTTGAATCTTTGGCCCTGTATCTGCAAATGCTTGGATGGAATGGGTGAATGCATTTACGGGTTTCTTTGGCACCTGTCCAAAGGTTGCATGACACTTGGGTATCATAGTTATCTCTGCTGTAACTGAGGGAGGTAATTCTGAGGTGCACGCCTGAAATTGCTTCCCATCCCACTCAAGATGAGGCACATTTGTCGGCTGTCTCTTATGTCTGCGAGCAGAAAATTTTCCCAAAGCACCATTCGTAAACATAAGCGACTCCCCACTTCTCGATACTTAAATTTACGGCATACTTTTTTTAGGTGCCCCACCGACCAGCAAAAGTGGCACTTGAGTCCAACTGCTGAACAATCTTTTTGATGCATTGACCCTCCTTGATGTGACGTCTTTTCGCAACCATTGCAATGTTTAGTATAGTTTAGTGGAGTTACAGGGGCCTTTGACTCCTAGATGTGCTGTTCATAGTTCGAACTTTATACACCAGATAGCGCCAGAGGGTATGTAATCTCGTTAAAATAAGGAGCTGACTTGTCTGTTGCCTTCAGGCAGACCAACTGTGAGAACTTCTGCTCTAATGTAATAAGCGAAGCTACCTCTGCCAGTATCCTTTACTGGTGCTCGGTATTATGCCACCCCGCTATCATCTGTCAAGCAACCATATCATCTAAATAGTTAATTTGTTGTAAGTCGGTTTGTTCAAACACTGAATATGAAATTCACAAAATTTGGCTTGGCCACGTAACCTCAATAAAAAAATTAGTTACCAACATCCTCGTTCTGTTTCCTGGAGTGGACTTTGTGTATGCAATCCTCACATAGCCATCAGTCGTATCTGATGAGGAAGGCAATCCTCTGATGCAGAGCTTTTTAGGCCCTACAAATTCAAACAATAATCTCTTTGCTTCCAGTATACTGTTTGCTTCACGTAGTTTATTCCGGATTATGGCTGGGTCTTCTAAGTCACATACCTCTTTGTATTGTGCTCAGGTGTTCAAAAATAGCACCCATCCGCCACCAATTGTATCAAGTCCTATCGAGGGTCGTTTCATGTGTTCATTTGCGATATGTTGGGATGATTGTGAAGCTTCTCTTTCCTCAGTTCAATGTTTTCTTTCCTGAAACTCGACGAGTTGCTTTAATAAAAGCACATTTTCTTGCTTCATGGTATTTTGACGGTAAATATATCCAATGTCCAATGATGTTGTCTAAGTTTTCATGCTTTACAGTGAAAATCTGTTCCTAGCAACATGTAAGAGTCGAGTTCCGGCTTGTGATGAGCTCAATACAAAACAGAAATGGCTGCGCCCATGTGTTCTATATTTATAGAAATCAAAAGAAGTTACTCTGGTTGCCTTCCTGTCCCTGGGAGATTACTCTGGTTGCCTCCAGATAGCTCATACCTATACATAGAGTTGATATTACAATATTTACTGTGCATTAAGTTATTCTTATGTTGTTCACTAAACCAGATAACAAAGAATCAATTAAAATCTGAAAACAAAATTGAATGCGTGAATGTTTGTTAATGAAATGATTTGTCGAAAGTGCATTATGGGAATTTGTGGGCAGCTTCCACGATTCTCTTGAATAATGTTTTGCATAAATTTCACGTTTTGATGATAATGATGATGATGATGATAATGATGATAATGATGATAATGACGACGACGCCGACGACAAAGAAGAAGAAGAAGAAGAAGAAGAAGAAGAAGAAGAAGAAACATCTATTTTAGTTTGCAGCAATTAAAAGGATATTTCAACTCTCGGAGAAACAAAGCAAAGTCGACTGCCAAATCAACTTCTTATTTTCGGTTTCCCATTTCCGGCATAAAAAAAACACCTCCACTGAGTGATTGCACATGTTTTTCTTTCTTTATTTTCCTCCTGAAGATGAGATATACCTCGAAAATTTGCGAACTTTACACCACATTACTATCCTGGTGCGACACATTATGTTGATAAATAAATACTTTATAATTCAAATTTATTATTGTGATTATTCTTTTTATTTTGTCTTCATTTTATATTCAGAATCACGTCATTATTTACAATATTATATCAATTAGATTTCTTGATTAGGTTTTCATCACCAATTTATCATTTAATTATTAAATTCTGATTCTGCATAATCATTTCACTTTCATTTCTAACATCATTTCACACCATATAACTGATAAGGTTTCACCCACCCCTTCCAATCGTGCTCCAACGATATCACCAAGGCAACAAAACTTCTGAACAACTTTTTCTTTTTTAAATCATCATTCACCAAGGCCAGGAGGTCAGTCAAGTATAAGGGTTAATGGGTACCATAACGGTAATTTGATAAGTTAATTTATTTTAGAGGATGGTTCTTCAGGAACCTGTTCACGTTGAACTTTTTTCTTTTCTTTTTTTACAAGGTGGTCACCACTTATCAAGGCCCGGAAGCCACTCGGGGATAAGGGTTATTGCGTGTACAGTACGTTAATGTTGAGATTTGGTAAAGTGTCTACTTAAGGGGGCAGTTCATCAGGTATTTGTTTATGTTGGACTTGAAGACATCCAAGTTGTAGTCAGGTGGGAAACAGGCAGACAGAACAGAGTTCCACAGGCATGCACTTCTAAGAAAGAAGCTTTGTTCATGGAATCTACGCATCTAGCATTAATATTGAGGGCCTCTGATTTCTTCCCATCAACCACTACTCTTATGAGCCTATCAGAGAGAAATTGAAAACAACCACGTTATAGCCAGCTGGGAAGCAGCTCCATGATATTTTGTTCCACAGACGAACAGTTCTAGGAAAAAAACTCTGCTCATAGAATTTTCGCTTAGATTTAAGCACAGATAGTAAAATGCTGATTGTTGTTATTGCTAATAAGATGTTTGTCGCGAAAGACCTATAGGAGGGAAACTATAGATTGAAGTTCAGCCGAGCGTCTACCATGAAAATAACAATAGAGCAGAGATAGGCTTGCGATGTCTCTTCTAGAGGAGAAAAAGGTATCGCCCACCGGATTTCGAAGTCGGTTTTGTACCCTGTCGAGGCAGTAAAGGATTCTCTGGGCATTTCTTCCCCAGATGTGGCAACAGTACTTCATCTTCGATCAATT
Source organism: Euprymna scolopes (assembly GCF_053919585.1). Lineage (NCBI taxonomy): Eukaryota > Metazoa > Mollusca > Cephalopoda > Sepiida > Sepiolidae > Euprymna > Euprymna scolopes. Next base: position 159,572,123 of record NC_136491.1, read on the forward strand.
CCCATCAAATCATAAGTTCTGCACATTTGAGTTCTCATCTGTTTCCATTGTCTTACATTGCTTCCACACAAAATTATCATTTCTTAACTTAATTCAAATGCACTTCTTGCCCATTCAATATGTTCATGTGTCACAAATAAATGAGTTGCAATGTATAAGGGATTGCTAGTTTAGGCAAAAGGTTTAGTTGGGAAAAAGAAGAAAAAAAAGTGATGAGAAAGGAATTGATAAAAAGATGGACAAATCAAGACCTGGCCAAAGATAGGTTCGTTTGAAAGTCAATTTCTAAATGCTGTCACACACGGGCCAGCATGTAAGACTATGACGATGACGACGACGACGAAGAAGAAGAAGAAGAAGAAGAAGAAGAAGAAGAAGAAGAAGAAGAAGAAGAAGAAATTCTATTTTATATTACAAAGCACTTTCATTCTTCGTCATTATTAACAATATTATTTCAACCAATGAACCATTTAATGATGATGTGGAATCATTTCACGTTATGTCACACGCGTTCTTTTATGATAATTCTGGAGACAACAATGTACATTGCTTGTTGCGAAATCCGCATTTTTGTCAGCTCTAGTATTGCTGCAGGATGAAAAAAGAAAGAAAGAAAAGTCTGCAAAAATTTCTGAAGTAAAAAAAAAAAATCTTTTATTTATGAGATTCTTATTGTCCATTCGTTCAATCAGACTTGTCATTTTTGTTTGTGTGTGTGTGTGTGTGTGTGTGTGTGTGTGTGTGTGTTTCTCATGGCAGTTCATCCGGTCTATTCTCCAGGCTTTCACAGGTCTTGATGACACCTGGAAAGCCTTGGATATTGTTCCGTGCATTCTACTTCTTCTCCCCCTCAACGCACAGCACAATAGATCTTTGGACTCTGTACTGCAGATGGCCGCATTCATAAAATTGTATTATATTAATGGTTTTCAATAGGAAAAGAAAATGTTACTCTGAGGCAAAAATGAAAGAGATATATTAGAGCACTGGTTCCCAACCTTTTTACATGGCAACAGCTTATTGAGTTTATTTAAACTTTCGCGGCACACATATAAAAAAAACTAATAGTTTCTAATCACAAAGCGATTTTTGCAATAAAATAAAAAACAAAGATTATGCATGGAGAATTTTTATTCAGATAAATCAACATATCCTGTATTCAGTACCTGGTATAGAATAATAATGGTGAATGTCAGTGGGACAGTTGTGCCTGGTGTTTTTTAACTACTGCTGCAATATTTGGGCGAATGTAAGAGAGACACAATCTTAATTCTTTTTCAATATTTTAAGTCTTTCACTATATTTTATTTTTAATGTTGTTTAAGTAAGACATTCTAAAGTCACATAAGTAAGATTTCGATAGTTTTTTTTTTTTACTTCGAGTTGAGATTGATTTGTTTCGTCATGATTAAGAAATTAAATGATTTTATTAAACGAAATTAAATTAAATGATTTTATTAAACGAAATTAAATTAAATGATTTTATTAAACGAAATTAAATTAAATGATTTTATTAAACGAAATTAAATTAAATGATTTTATTAAACGAAATTAAATTAAATGATTTTATTAAACGAAATTAAATTAAATGATTTTATTAAACGAAATTAAATTAAATGATTTTATTAAACGAAATTAAATTAAATGACTTTATTAAACGAAATTAAATTGACTTTATTAAACGAAATTAAATTAAATGATTTCATTAAACGAAATTAAATTAAATGATTTTATTAAACGAAATTAAATTAAACACAGAGATCAAGCTCGTACCTTGTTTCATAGTCGGTGTTGTTAGTTAGTCTTTTCCTTAAAGTCCTGTTATTGAGATTCTGTTTGAAAAAAATAAAACGGCATAGCGCCAAGTTATAATTTCACAGGTAAATTTATTTCTTTGATGTTCCCAATCTCGGAGTTTGCACACATTTCTCTTTGTTTCTACATCGTCTCTAGTTGTGTCTTCCATAAACCACAAGATAAAATCTCTTTCAAGCCAACAACCTCAGCAGTTTAACTGAACTTTTGTCCGCTGGCCAACCGACTGAAAAACTCTCTGACTGGTTTTTGTTTTATGAATACATGATAAATCTTTTTTGTTAGTTACCTTACGTTACCAACCAGGTCAATCTCACTGTTTTTGTAACTAAAATTCCAAATTTTATATTACAGAAATATTTTACTGTCTTTAGTAAATTCCAATCTTTTATAATCATATTTTAATATCCTGTAAATGTTTTATTGTTTAAAACTATTTATCTTTGAACACATTCTTCTGCTATCAAAATATTTCACATTTCAATAACATCGGACATATTGCAGTTCACCTTTTGTTTACTCGTTTCATCAGGTAATCCGGTGCTTCACGGCGTCCACAATATCCAACAATAGTGTCTAAGGAACATTTGAGGAATAAAATATTTTATGAGGTTAAAAGGAAGTAACGTTATAGGAGAGCAGAAAGTTGAGCTTCGATTTACTAGTAAATTAAAATACATAAAATCAACGAGAGAAGAAAACAAGATCATTTTTATCATGGCAAGCTGTAAGACTTTATGCATGAAGTGACTTTTACTTTGTTGTATATTTAGGGGAAGCTATGTACATCTAATAATCTTATAATTTTATGGCAACCGAGTTCCACATGCATGCGAACACACGAACACAAAAGAGTGACTTTAAAATAATCATAATTATCGCCCTTGATAGCAATGTCATTTTTGCCATAAGGAGGCGTTACAACTCAATTCCGTATCTGGTTTATATTTCTCTCTCTCTTTCTTTCTTTCTCGGAGCTGGAATCATACAGATGCGTCGAAACTACTCCTTTGTTTTGCACTCACACAAAAGACATTTGCTCTTCCGCAAAGAGACTCATGAAACAATCATGCAAGGAACTTTTTATATACCTTTTTTGTATTGAACTGTTTAACGTTACACTTCTTTTATCTGTTTGGTATTAAACTGTGTAACGTTACACTTCTTTTATCATTTTTGTATTGAACTGTTTAACGTTACACTTCTTTTATCTTTTTGGTATTGAACTGTTTGACGTTACACTTCTTTTATCATTTTTGTATTGAACTGTTTAACGTTACACTTCTTTTATCTTTTTGATATTGAACTGTTTAACATTACACTTCTTTTATCTTTTTGATATTGAACTGTTTAACGTTACACTTCTTTTATCTTTTTATTATTGAACTGTTTAACGTTACACTTCTTTTATCTTTTTGGTATCAAACTGTTTAACCTTACACTTCTGTTATCTTTTTTGTATTGAACTGTTTAACGTTACACTTCTTTTATCATTTTTGCATTAAACTATTTAACGTTATACTTCTTTTATCTTTTTTGGTATCGAACTCTTTAACGTTACACTTCTTTTATCTTTTTTGTATTGAACTGCTTAACGTTACACTTCTTTTATCTTTTTGGTATTGAACTGTTTAACGTTACACTTCTTTTATCTTTTTGGTATTGAACTGTTTAACGTTACACTTCTTTTATCATTTTTGTATTGAAGTGTTTAACGTTACACTTCTTTTATCATTTTTGTATTGAACATTTTAACGTTACACTTCTTTTATCTTTTTGGCATTGAACTGTTTAACGTTACACTTCTTTTATCTTTTTTGTATTGAACTGTTTAACGTTACACTTCTTTAATCATTTTTGCATTAAACTGTTTAACGTTACACTTCTTTTATCTTTTTGGTATTGAACTGTTTAACGTTACACTTCTTTTATCTTTTTGGTATCGAAGTCTTTTACGTTACACTTCTTTTATTTTTTATTATTGAACTGTTTAACGTTATACTTCTTTTATCTTTTTATTATTGAACTGTTTAACGTTATACTTCTTTTATCTTTTTTGGTATCGAACTCTTTAACGTTACACTTCTTTTATTTTTTTATTATTGAACTGTTTAACGTTACACTTCTTTTATCTTTTTTGGTATTGAACTGTTTAACGTTACACTTCTTTTATTTTTTGATATCGAACTGTTTAACGTTACACTTCTTTTATCTTTTCGGTAATGAACTGTTTAACGTTACACTTCTTTTATCTTTTTGGTATTGAACTGTTTAACGTTACACTTCTTTTATCTTTTTGGTATCGAACTGTTTAACGTTACACTTCCTTTATCTGTTTGGTACTGAACTGTTTAACGTTACACTTCTTTTATCTTTTTGGTATTGAACTGTTTAACGTTACACTTGTATCAATTTCTGTAATTAAATATACATCGGTTGTAAATATAATTCCTGCGAATTTCGTGTACTCATTTCTTGGCTAAGGAAACAATGCGATTAACTTTCAAATCCGCCACTTAACAAACTGGGCATGCTTCGCCCGCTACACGATTGGTGGGTTATTATTCTAATTAACAATAGAGGGGGACTTCGCCACAATTTTTCCATTAAAGCAACATTATTTAACCAAATTAGTTACAATATTAAATAGAAATATTTATCAGATATTTTGCAGTATTGGCAACAGATAAGAAACTAAAAGACAAGAAAGCTACGAGAGAAGAAAGCAAGATCACGGTCCTATTTCTATCATGAAACTTTAAAAGAAGACATTGACAATGAGAACTTGAAGAAGGATTAAGTTTGGAATAGATTGTTAAGAAACATCTATGACCAAGAAAACAATTGAAAGAAGAACGGTGAAAAACATGACTAAGTAGGATGAATGAATTCTTCATAGATTAATTGAATGCAGAACAAATATTTGATATGAATTTTGAAACGAACATAGAAATTTTGTTTTATTAAATTTTATTTCACAGAAAAAATAATTAAAGTTTTCTGTTGAAATCCAATAAAACATGATAGTACTCAAGGAAACTTTGAGGAACAAAATGTTTATGAGGTTTAAAAGTATTGTACAATGGACTTGATAACACAGACACATTGGCAGTTGTGGCTAATGCCGTAAATAGAATTAGGAATTGGAGCTCATCGTTTTTTTAGATTAATGGTTTTTAGCATAGGCAGGTTGTTTGTCTATAAAAAGTGTTATAACAGAATTAAAGAGACGGGTCGAACAGGCAGAACAATCATTGGCATGGCGTGATGTGGATCGCTACATCATAGAATGATTCGTGGAACGTAATTTGGGGGGAAAATTCATACGAGTTAGCAGGGAGTTTGATTTGGATTCTGAGAAAACAAACCAGAAAAACAAATAAGTGATATGAATTTTGAAGTGAACATAGAAATTTTGTTTTATTAAATTTTATTTTACAAAAATAATTTAAAAGAAAGTTTTTTCTTCTAAAATACCATTAAAATATGATAATATCGAAGAAACATTTCAAGAACAAAATGTTTTATGAGGTCTAAACAAGGAAAATCTGTAATCGAGGCGCATTGTGGCATTACTTCAAGAAAAACCTGAAGAATTGGTCAAAGGATTGACACTGAAGCTTTTTGAAAAGCACGCAAGTGTTCATTGCCATTTTTAACAATTTGCAAAAGTTCTTAAACTTAGAAAATGCTCCGTGTGTATGGGAACATATCAGCAGCAGTCGAAGGATGAATGGCAAGCAATTGTATTAGCAGCAGGAGCAGCATTTGAACGCGTATGCAAATTAGGAAGCGCATGCAAACTGGCACGAAAAGAAAAAGGAAAAGAAAGAATACTGAGAGAAACAAAGTCGACCCCTAAGAAGATGGATGTGTAAAGTGAAGATAGAAATAGGCTGACTGTAACAGTCGGAAAAAAGAGAAATGCGTTCCAAATGAAATGGACATGTGGCAGCAACACACTTTTAAAGTGGCATCGAGATGGAGAGTATCGGTAATAAATGACACGGATTTTTATTTATTTCTTTCCAGTTTTATTTTAATGAATTATTAAAGTAAAATGTAAAACAACCAGAAATCTGCAGGGAAAATCATAAAATATTTTCCAAGCTTAGGAATCGTTTTAAGCTGTTGAAGATGTCGATTCTATGGCGATTCTCCATACATGGATATGTCACTGTCTGAGCAAATTGCATATGATCTTGTCCTATTCTGGTGTGGCACACACCTTGAGATGATTCAGCCAGCTTCCTACGAAAGGGGAAGTTTCTAGGCAATATTGAATTCACAAATGATCTCTATAATCATTTAATTTGATTTAAGTCCTTGCAGTTTTTGCCGGAAGATGTCATCACTCCACATACCTGCTATTCACAAACGCTCCTCTGCTGCTGACCTAGCTCTATGTTTCCTAACTTCAATAACATAACGAGAACAATTGTAACATTACACCCGTTTACACAGGTAGACCCAACACGTAGTAGAGTACGCTACAAAGAATGTAGAACAAGCAATAACTCAACTCCTTTTTTTGTAACAACATTTATTTCAGAGTACTTTCCCGAATAAACCATGATCATGCTCCTTCTACCTGACCTCTGTCCTCTCGAACTTCTTTTCGGACATGCTCTCAATCATGCTGAACGCCATTGTCATTATAAAGAAAGGCAAAGGTTCAAAGGGTTTCTGTTAAACACCAACTGCATGACACGGACTGCTAGTTAAAGCTCTATTGAGAACCAGCTCTTGGTCTCCTAACATATGATTTAACACATGACCTCACCAAATTATTCCCAAATCCTCCAGTCTTCATTATTTTCTCTAACACTAGTTCGGCTAATCAATGATTAATTCAATCTGAAATAAATTGACGGTACTTGAGAATTACTGAATGGAGAAATTGCAAAAACAAAATGCAGCCGTGCGTGAAGGCAATAAATTATTTGGTGCAAAATCTGCAATACTGCAATGTTTGTGTTGCAGAAACAAGGTGCATTCACAAGTATTGAGTTTTTTTTTTTTAGAGTTTTTTCTTTGTATGTTGTTTTTTTATTTATGAAACGACTTCTTTTAGGCAAACTGGATTCAATTGCTGATCTGACATTTTAAAGCTGCTCGAAGAATCAATCAAAGAGATTCCAATTCAATTCCTCTTAAAGCTGCACAGACTGATTATACACTGACATTTGGAAGACTGAAGAAAGCAGGAAAAGAAACGGATTTGAAATGGAATTGGTTTCAAACCAAATATAAAGTCATGACAAATCTTCATTCAATAATAATTCAAAAAGTGTAAAAAGTGTTGGATTTACTTTTGGTAATCTCATAATTCGTTTTCTTTTATTTTGTCGTTTAGACCACACATTCCATGTTTCTGACAAAGGGGGAAGAATTGCGGTATTCTGGGCTGGAAGCTAACTATTTAACACTTATTGTTTGATAGATTTGACCTGGAAGTATTTTTTTCTCTTAGCTTCCTACAGCCAGTGGCTTCATGCCTTGCCTGGAGCGACTTCCATAAAAAATCACTTCCTTTTAAAACCGATTGACTTTCATACCAAACAAACATTTCGTTCTTCTTCGTTATTGTATTCTTGTTATTGTAAAACAATAACTACTTACTGTTTTCATAAATAGGAACAACGTTATCTACGTAAGTGTCATGTCACACTTAGTTAAATATTACTGCATTGATACATAAAACATGTACTTTAAACAAATAGATGATTGCATGACATTCACTACGAATTGTAATAAGACGGACCAAGTTACTTCCCCTGGCTGAATACTGTTAATTTATATACACACTTGAAATTTATCCAGAAAACTATTTTTATTACTAATTAATTTTCTATTTTATCGTTTTTCGTAATTTTTTGATATTTTCATTGCTTTGACATGTTAATTGGTTTTATTTGAAATTCATTTCAATTTTCGAATTCCACTACAATAACGAACAAGAAACAAAAATTTTGTCCACCAATATTTTTCAACGCTCGACAGCAACGTTCACATTTATCAATAAACACAAGCAAAGTATAAATAATATCAATAATATTTTAAGCAAGATATTTTCTTACTTAGATATATATATACAGTGTGGAACGATAAAATCGTCGCTCTAGAAAAGACGACATGATTCCATTTCCGTTTGATGAAAACCGGTTTTCTTTTTTTTGTCACAGACCATCTACTAGTTAGTCAGTTGCATACAAATCCCAAGAGCGATAGGAGACAGTTGCGTACAAGTCCTAAGAGTAATAGGAGACAGTTGCGTACAAGTCCCAAGAGTAATAGGAGACAGTTGTGCACAAGTCCTAAGAGTAATAGGAGACAGTTGCGTACAAGTCCCAAGAGTAATAGGAGACAGTTGTGCACAAGTCCTAAGAGTAATAGGAGACAGTTGCGTACAAGTCCCAAGAGTAATAGGAGACAGTTGTGCACAAGTCCTAAGAGTAATAGGAGACAGTTGCATACAAGTCCCAAGAGTAATAGGAGACAGTTGCATACAAATCCCAAGAGCGATAGGAGACAGTTGCGTACAAGTCCCAAGAGTAATAGGAGACAGTTGCGCACAAGTCCCAAGAGTAATAGGAGACAGTTGCGCACAAGTCCCAAAAGTAATAGGAGACAGTTGCGTACAAGTCCCAAGAGTAATAGGAGACAGTTGCGCACAAGTCCCAAGAGTAATAGGAGACAGTTGCGTACAAGTCCCAAGAGTAATAGGAGCTTTCTATCATGTCTGAAAGTTTTTTTTTTTATTACATTTTTACCCCAAACAAGGCAAATTGCCACTTAGGGCTACTATCAGGGGCAACAGCTACTGGGGTTCTATGTAGGGAGTTGGGCAGCAAGATGTCAATTCACATTACACTTGAACTTCTACATGTCAGTACAGTTGGGGAAGCAGGGACCTGGAATGGAATTCTAAAGTCTAGTGGCTCTGGGGAAGAAACTACTGGAGTAGGAAGCTCTTTTACATCAAGGGATCTCTACTGTGTGAGGGTGGGATTTAGCTGCCTCTTGGGTTTGTTGAGGGTGTTTACATCAAGTGCTTGCAGTTCACCAGAGCATTCACCATACTTGTAGAACAGGCAGAGGGATGTAATATTTCGTCGATTGGACAGAGGCTGAAGCTTAAATAACAGTTTAGGACCTATCAAAGTGGCGACTCTCTTTTGAACCTTGTCTAGGAGCGAGAGACTAGTAGCAGATGCACCAGCCCTAAGATGACAATAATACTCCATACATGGGCGAATGGTAGCCTTATAGAGGTACAGGATACTTTCGGGTGTTCGTAGTTTTCCAGCACAGTAGAGAGAGCCTAGCTTCTTTGTAGCGGTCCTGGCAATGCTTTCTTTTTTTTTTTTTCAATGTAATTGTTCTAACTTATGTTTCCTGTTAACGTTAGGCCAAGGAGTTTGAGAGATATACTCTCAGATAAAGAGTCGTTGGCCATTGCTATTGTTGGCAGAGAAGGTTCTTGTAATTATTGAAGAAAACAAGTATAGTCTTGGCAGCATTGAATCTGACCATCCATTTTTTACCCCATTCCACTACAGATTAGAGGTCATCTTCTAGTGTTTCTGCCATTTCTTTAGATATGTGTTCATTTGTTTTCCTTTCGTGCCTGTTATAGAGTGTCTGCTTTCTTTGAGTTCCCAGTATTTATTCGCTAGTGTTGTTTTTATACAGTGTTTTTTTATTTTTGAATGTACTTTTGTGGTCATAGTATCGGGTTTTGAAATCCAAGGAAGTCATGCCTACGTAATATTTCTTGTTATTCGGGTTTTCTTTCGCAAATATTGTTGCTTGATAAACTACGCTTTTGGTTAGACATTTATTTTAAACTAGGCAAAGTGTGCGGTGTCTACAGTTGCATTTATCTTGTTCGTTATTAGTATTTTTATTTATGGTATGGTTGTTCTTGCCCGGGGTTGGTTTGTTATTATTATATATATATATATATATATATATATATATATATATATATATATATATATATATATATATATATATAAGCGAGATAAGATACAGATAAAAAAACAGGTGAAATTTCCTGATAGATATTACTCGAGGTAATACTTTCACGGTGATCCTAGCCAAAAAGGAGAAGCTCAATATTTAAGAATAGAGCAATATATAAGTTTAGTGGTCAAAGTTAAATTCTGAAAATCAAAATATAGACACGTATATTCGAATTAAGAATTTCATTTCCTCTGATGATATGAGCCATTATTTAAAATCCATGGATTAAGGAAATTAGCATAACCCCCTTTCTATATATTCCCTTTGTCAAACAATAAATTCTTAACTCGGATATATGTATCTATATTTTTATTTTCAGAATTTAACCTTAACCACTAAACTATATATATATATATATATATATATATATATATATATATATATATATATATATATATATATATATTTCTTTTCCAGGATTATATCAGTCAGGTTAAAATAAATTTGCAGCAGAAAAATGTCATTATGAATTTTAAAACACAGCTAGTAGGATTAAGAGGCTCAAATGTGAACTATATTTGGTTAAATTTTAGTTTTATACAGGGTGCCTAAAAATGATCTGACACATTTGTAGGTAAAAAAAAAAAGAATTAAATAACAGTTAAATAAACGGAACAGAAACAACCTTCTTAGTGACATGCAATATGGTTTCCGTTCTGCAAGATCTACAGCAGACGTGCTAACGGTTATATCACATAGGATTAGTGAATCTCTTGACAATGTTTCCTTTCCAGGGCAATTGCTCTTGACATATCAAAGGCCTTCGATAAGGTATGGCATAAGGGTCTACTTCACAAGATTTCCAGCTACGGTATAACTGGAAATGTTTTCTCAATCATTAAATCATTTTTCTCTGATAGGTTCATAAGAGTAGTGGTTGATGGGCAGAAATCAGAGGCCCACAGTATTAATGCTGGAGTCCCCCAGGGGTCCATCCTGGGCTCAACTCTCTTTCTGATCTACATCAATGATCTCCCTAAACACATACTTAAATCATTCGTTGACATCTATACTGATGACACGACCATCTATGGCAACACATCATCAAAGGCTGTAAATGACAAAGTTCTCTCTGATTCTCTCTCCTCTGATCTCGAGCGCATGGTTCAGTGGGGGGAAGAGGTAGCTGGTTACCTTTAATGCATCTAAAACCAAGCTTCTATCTTTACATCATCAACGCTCTGATCTCCATCTGGCATCAATTGAAATGGATGGCTCTCTTCTAGGAGAAGCCCCGTGTTTTGACAAGCTTCTGGGTTTGTCCTTTACTCCTGATCTGAAATGGAACACATACATCAAATCTGTTGCCAGGGACACTGAGAAAATGGTGGGATCCTTCTACCGCTCCAGAAGATATCTCACTACTGATGCAATTCTCTATCTGTATAAAAGCCAAGTACGTCCAAGGATGGAGTACTGCTGCCACATCTGGGCAGGAGCTGCTAAAAACAGCCTATCCTGCCTTGACAGATTACAAAATAGACTTTGTTGTTTAGTGGGGGATGCCCTTTTCTCTTCCCTGCAACCTCTCTCCCACAGAAGAGACGTTGCGAGCCTGTCTTTGTTTTATCGTTATTTCCATGGCAGGTGCTCGTCTGAGCTCCAATCCCTCTTCCCCCTTCGCCAATCTTTCACGAGAAACACCCGTTTGGCTGAAACTACTGTTAATAATTTTCCCCACTCTCTGTGCCTAAATCCAAACGTAGATTTCATGAGCAAAGCTTCTTTCTTAGAACTGCACGCTAGTGGAACTCTCTGCCGCTTGCCTGCTTCCCACCTGACTACAACTTGGACGTCTTCAAGTCCAACATAAACAAACTCCTAACAAACCGCCCCCTTAAGTAAGACACTCCATCAAAACCCCCAATACTAATGATTACTACAATACTATCTCATTGATTACTGTACACGCAATAACCCTTATCCCTGAGTGGCCTTCGGCCCTTGATAAGTGGTGACTCCCATGTAAAAAAAAAATATATATATATTTTTTAAATATACGTAGAATACTATTTTATTTTAATTAGGTTAAAATTTATTTATATCTGTATTCATCCATTTTTTAAGGAAATGTTCCTGAATCATTTGATCTATTTGTGTGGTGACATCACCTGATCTAAACCCCTGCAATTTTTTCATGTGTGGATATTTGAAATCAAAAGTATTCAGCCACCGCCCTCGATCTCTTGAAGAATTAAAACGAGCTATTCATTCTAAAATTGCTGTTATATCACCCTAAATGATCCATCGAGTTATTGAAAACTTTCTTGAATGCCTACAATCGTGTGTTGGCGATGATGGCAAACATTTGTCTGATTTAACATTTAAGACTGTGAAATAAAATGACATTCTACGTACATTTAAAAAATAAAAAACATTTTTATTTAATTGTTATTTAATTTTTTTTTTTACCTACAGATGTGTCATCATTTTGAGACACTCTGTACAAAGGAGGGGAAGAAAGGTGAGACGACGCTTCATAAAAATTCAGATATTTCCTATTTTGGGGTAAATCTTAAGAATACATATTAGCTATCAATTAATAAATATTCTCCAAATTTCAGTTTCTTTGGATTTTTTTATAGACAGTTTTAGGTGCATAATATGGGACGCAATCTCCTATTTGAAAATATAAATATTTCAGATTTGCATTAAATTTGATCTATTGTCATTAGACGCCGATTAAGAAAGATTTCATAAATTTCAATTTTGTTTTAAGGTCCCTTAAGCTTAAGTCTTAAATTTTACATGTTTTCTGGAATCAAAAATTTGTAATGGATTTTGAATAAAAATAGAATGCGGATTCTAGATATAAGGTTTAGTATCATTATATCATGACTTTAGTCTTAATCATAACGAACATAAAAGTGGTGTAGAGCTGTTCTATTTTGAGAATTAATTTTACCTGTCCTGGTACGGGTATTCTTCGAGTACATATATATAAAGCATTAAAACCACATCTGGGATGGTGCATCCACCACTAATCTTTCCCTCTTAGACAGGGTCCAAAAAGGAGTCTTCAATCTAATAGGCACTGCACTATCAACCAAGCTCCAACCCCTGTCACATCACTGCAATGTTACATCCCTGTGCCTGTTTTACAAGTATTTTAACTTTTTCCCTTAAACTCTCTGCTTTCTGTTTCCCTGACTGTACTAATATGCTGAAGTTTAAATGTAATGTGAAAAAACATCTTGCTCTTCTCCTTACATAATGTCCTGTACACATGGTTTCAAATAGTAGCGCTTTACGTCCAACTGGCAATATGTCTGGTTGAAGGTGAACATGAGTAAAAAAAATCAATTTCTATTTAAAAATCAATTTTCATATAAATTTTGTATTTAATTGCATTTAATCTAAATGTGCTCAATACAATTTTATAGAGCTTTGATTGAAACAAGATTGTGTTGATGGAGACAGTAAGTTTTCATAATTATCTATACTTATATATAAAAGGCACTGTGTGTGTATGACTTTGTTCTCTATAGACTCCGAAACGGCTGTGCTAATTTAAAAAAAATTCACGCAAATCTACTTTATGTGCCTGGGAGTGTTCTTGGATAGGTTTTTGTGTTGGTATGCCTCCGATAAGTATCAAAAATTGATAATCGCAAAAAAATCAGATTAATGAAGAAACAGTACAATTTTGACCAAAGTTAACATCCTTATACAGCCTAAAAATCACAAATACATTTGAGACTAAAGCTGCTTTCAGGTCTGCCAGCAACCACTGTAAAAGAGTAATAAAAAAAAAATTTTTTTTAAAATACAAGAGAGCTATATGCCTAGTCTGTTAAATCCAAGGTAGCTGATCAGCGGCTTGGATCCCACCAGTTTTGGCAAATAACAAATAGGATCCTGAACAGATGTGTGCGTTCTATCCCAACCATTATCAATGGACCAGAGGTCATCTCGTCAGCGTCAGACAAGGCCAAACTATTTGCAAAGAACTTTGCAGCTAATCCTACCCTATGCCACGAAGGCCATCAACTCCCCATATTTCCTCCTATAACACAGAACAAGTAAGGTAACATACAAATATCCGTGCGTGAGGTCGCCAAGCTAATCAAGAACCTAGATTCCAGTAAAGCAACTGGCCCTGACGGCATCCCAATTATAGTGTTAAAAAAGCTTCAACCAGAACTTGCCCCCATACTTACGAAACTGTTTAAGCGCTGCCTTAAGGAGAAGTGCTTTCTGACCCCCTGGAAAACCTCATCAGTTTGCCCTGTATTTAAGAATTAAGGTGATAAGTCATCTCCCTCTCAGTACAGACCTATAAATCTCCTGTGTGTTATGAGTAAGTTGCTGGAATCCATATTAAATAGAGAAATAGTCAACCACCTCAGCAGGAATAACCTTCTTAGTGACACACAATATGATTTCCGCTCTGCAAGATCTACCGCAGATGTGCTGACGGTTATATCCCAAAGGATTAGTGAATCTCTTGACAAAGGCTTCCTTTCCAGGGCAATTGCTCTTGACATATAAAAGGCCTTCGACAAAGTATGGCATAAGGGTCTACTTCACAAGATTTCCAGCTATGGTATAACTGGAAATGTTTTCTCAATCATTAAATCATTTCTCTCCGATAGGCTCATAAGAGTAGTGGTAGATGGACAAAAATCGGAGGCCTGCAATATAAATGCTGGAGTCCCTCAGGGGTCAATCCTGGGCCCAACTCTCTTCCTGATCTACATCAATGACCTCCCTAAAAACCTTCTTAAATCATTCGTTGACATCTATGCTGATGACACGACCATCTACGGTAACGCATCAAAGGCTGTAAATGACAAAGTTCTCTCTGATTCTCTCTCCTCTGATCTCGAGCGCGTGGTTCAGTGGGGGAAGACGTGGCTGGTTACCTTTAATGCATCCAAAATCGAACTCCTATCCTTACATCATCAACGCTCCGATCCCCAGCCGGCATCAATTGTGATGGATGGCTCTCGTCTGGGTGAGGCCCCTGTGTTTTGACAAGCTTCTGGGTTTGACCTTTACTCCTGATCTGAAATGGAACACGTACATCAAGTCTGTTGTCAAGGTCGCTGGAAAGATGGTGGGATCCTTCTACCGCTCCAGAAGATATCTCACTACTGATGCAATTCTCTATCTGTATAAAAGCCAAGTACGTCCAAGGATGGAATACTGTTGCCATATCTGGGCAGGAGCGGCTAAAAACAGCCTATCCTGCCTTGACAGAGTACAAAATAGACTTCGTGGCTTAGTGGGGGATGCCCTTTTCTCTACCCTACAACCTCTCTTCCACAGAAGAGACGTTGCGAGCCTATCCTTGTTTTATCGTTATTTCCATGGCAGGTGCTCGTCTGAACTCCAATCTCTGGTCCCTCCTCGCCAATCTTTCGCGAGAAACACCCGTTTGGCTGAATCCACTGTGAAAAATTTCCCCCACTCTATATCTGTGCCTAAATCAAAACGCGGATTCCATGAACAAAGCTTCCTTCTAAGAACTGCACGCCTGTGGAACTCTGTTCCGTCTGCCTGCTTCCCTCCGGACTACAACTTGGATGTCTTCAAGTCCAATGTTAACAAATTCCTAAAGAACCGCCCCCTTAATTAAAAACTTCATCAAATCTCCACACTAACGTAATGTACTTGCAATAACCCTTATCCCTGAGTGGCTTCCGGGCCTTGATAAGTGGTAATCACTGTGGAAAAAAAAAAAGAAAAAAAAAGGGTTTTGCCATCACATAAGCAGAAGCACTCGACATATAAAATCAACAGTTCTTCAATGAGACAGAGATGCGGGGGAAATAAATGTTTCAGTTTAAAGCAAAACTAAAATATGAGACCTGACTTTTGCATTTTAAACTTAAATTCAAGCAATTATAAAAATAATGCTATAAAATTAACAGTAAGCTCTCTACAGTGCAATATAAACTGCAATATATTGTGGCTTAAATCACCATGGAAAAGAATGTAAAACTTGCCTCAGGTGCACTATGATAGATCTCTGACTAAAGCAGGAAATCAATCGATTTGATTAAAAAATATGAGATTTCACTGATTTTGATGCCAAATTGGAAGTGTGGAACATTTTTTTTTTTTACAAGGTGGTCACCACTTATCAAAGCGCAGAAGCCACTCAGGGATAAGGGTTATTGTAAGTTAGAGTGGAGATTTAATAAACAGTCTACTTAAGGGGACGATCATCAGGAATTTGTTTATGTTGGACTTGAAGACATCCAGATTGTAGTCAGGTGGGAAGCAGGTAGACGGAACAGAGTTCCGCAGGCGTGAAGTTCTAAGAAAGAAGCTTTGTTCATGGAATCTACGTTTTGATTTAGGCAAACATAAAGAGTGGGGAAAGTTTTTGACAGTGGATTCAGCTAGATGGGTGTTTTTCGTAAAAGATTGGCGAGGGGGGACCAGGGATTGGAGCTCAGATGAGCACCTGCCATGGAAATAACGATAAAACAAGGATAGGCTCGCAACGTCTCTTCTGTGGGAGAGAGAGGTTGCAGGGAAGAGAAAAGGGCATCCCCCACTAAGCCACGAAGTCTATTTTGTACTCTGTCAAGGCATGATAGGCTGTTTTTTGCAGCTCCTGCCCAGATATGGCAACAGTATTCCATCCTTGGACGTACTTGGCTTTTATATAGATAGAGAATTGCATCAGTAGCGAGGTATCTTCTGGAGCGGTAGAAGGATCCCACCATCTTTCCAGCGACCTTGACAACAGACTTGATGTACGTGTTCCATTTCAGATCAGGAGTAAAGGTCAAACCCAGCAGCTTGTCAAAACACGGGGCCTCACCCAGACGAGAGCTATCCATCACAATTGATGCCAGAGTGGGATCAGAGCGTTGATGATGTAAGGATAGGAGTTCGATTTTGGATGCATTAAAGGTAACCAGCCACATCTTCCCCCACTGAACCACGCGCTCGAGATCAGAGGAGAGAGAATCAGAGAGAACTTTGTCATTTACAGCCTTTGATGTGTTGCCGTAGATGGTCGTGTCATCAGCATAGATGTCAGCGAATGATTTAAGTATGTGTTTAGGAAGATCATTGATGTAGATCAGGAAGAGAGTTGGGCCTAGGATTGACCCCTGAGGGACTCCAGCATTTATATTGCAAGCCTCCGATTTTTGTCCATCTACCACTACTCTTATGAGCCTATCGGAGAGAAATGATTTAATGATTGAGAAAACATTTCCAGTTATACCATAGCTGGAAATCTTGTGAAGTAGACCCTTATGCCGTACCTTGTCGAAGGCCTTTGATATGTCAAGAGCAATTGCCCTTGAAAGGAAGCCTTTGTCAAGAGATTCACTAATCCTGTGGGATATAACCGTCAGCACATCTGCGGTAGATCTTGCAGAGCGGAAACCATATTGTGTGTCACTAAGAAGGTTATTCCTGCTGAGGTGGTTGACTATTTCTCTATTTAATATGGATTCCAGTAACTTACTCATAACACACAGAAGACTTATTGGTCTGTACTGAGAGGGAGATGACTTTTCACCTGAATTCTTAAATACAGGGCAAACTGATGAGGTCTTCCAGGGGGTCAGAAAGCACTTCTCCTTAAGGCAGCGCTTAAACAGTTTCGTAAGTATGGGAGCAAGTTCTGGTTGAAACTTTTTTAACACTATAATTGGGATGCCGTCAGGGCCAGTTGCTTTACTGGAATCTAGGTTCTTGATTAGCTTGGCAACCTCATGCACGGATATTTGTATGTTACCTAGCTTGTTCTGTGTTATAGGAGGAAATATGGGGAGTTGATGGCCTTCATGGCATAGGGTAGAATTAGCTGCAAAGTTCTTTGCAAATAGTTTGGCCTTGTCTGACGCTGACGAGATGACCTCTGGTCCATTGATAATGGTTGGGATAGAACGCACACTTCTGTTCAGGATCCTATTTGTTATTTGCCAAAACTGGTGGGATCCAAGCCGCTGATCAGCTACCTTGGATTTAACAGACTGGGCATATAGCTCTCATGCATTTTTTATTACTCTTTTACAGTGGTTGCTGGCAGTCCTGAAAGCAGCTTTAGTCTCAGTGCATCTATTACGTTGGTAGCTATGGAAAAAGTGATTTCTGTGCGCGATAGCAGCAGCAAATTCTGGGGAGAACCATGGCGCGCTGTTAGGTTTTTGTTGGAATTTTTTAGATGGTATGAATTGGTCTATGCCTGTAGGGGACTAGGATATATAAATACCCCAATCCCGTTACAAAAGAATAATGAAACGAATGGGAATTGAAGGAAACAAAGACTCAATTAATGGATAAGATAAATGTCGTTTATTTGCTGTTGAAAGAAATGAACGTTTTAGTTATAACATGTCCACGCGTATGTAACCCATGTTCGTTACAGGACTGGTGTTGTAGCAAGAATAGGAAATGTGTTTTCATCTCAAGTTCGGGTCACTATTGTTTGTTCGCGCGTGGGAAGAGAAATAAATGTTGTAGGAAAATTGAGAATGGTAGTCCAGCGTGTAGACAAAGAAGAGGATATTAGAGTTACCATCAGTTAGTAGTCAGCTACGCAAAGGTGTTCTTAGTGGCCAATAGTAGATGGAGAGAGAAAGAGTGAGAATGTATACATACAGTCTTTAGCTCGTGCTCCATACATAGTAGGAAGTGGGCGTGAGGTACGCGTGCGCGCGCCGAAACGGCGGCGGCTTGTTAGCCCAACTTCTCTCGTTGAGAGTTGGTCCTAAAGAGAGTTAGAAACAGCTTATCGCCTTGTTTTATACTCGTTTCCAGAGTGTATTTTGCGCATGTGTATTTCCTTAGAAAGCGGAAGCGACGTCGTCCATGTGCGTGTTCGTGTTCGCGTGTGTGAGTACATGTGTATACGTAAGTGTTTGTGTATATATACGTGAATGTGAGTGTATGTACGTGAACGTGAATATGTGTACATGTGTGGACGTGGGCGCGTATGTTTGTGTGCGCGTATGTATATGACAGCTTGAAATATGAATGTGTTTTGTGTGAGACTTTAAAAAGGCTCGTACAAATACTCCCCTTCCTAGGAAAACAAAAAATACATGCAATGTATATATATTTATGTATATATATATATTTTTTTTTTGTGAGTAATGTTTTCGGCAGTTGATTTTTTTGTCCTGTTTTTTTTTTTTTTTTGCTGTTGGTGTAGCTGTTTGAAAAAACAACGTCAAAAAGAACGGAATGTCAAAAACGGAGTTTGTTCGTAAAAAAATGTATTTACTTACGCGTGGAAAATGCGTTTACTCTTTTTTTGGCTGACATTTGTTGGTTTGGTTTCTGTTGTGTGTTGACATGTGCAAAGAGTTGCTTGGACAGAGAAGTGAATTGTTCCGTTTGGAAGGAAAATTTTTGTTTCGTGTTGACGGTGTCGTGTGTGTGTGTTCAGTTGACGGTATCTTTGTATGATTCTGCGGTAATGTGTGCATCGTTTGGACGGGCGCTAGTCACGTGTTTGTTCTTGTTGAACGGGGTCTGGTTACTGTTGTCTTCGCAAGTGCGTCTGCGGTAGTGTGTGTACATTGTCTGTATGGGCGTTTGTTGTGTAGTCATTCGTGCTTGCCGGCTGTCAACGAAACTTCCAAGTTTTGAGTTTATCCGCATGCGTCGTGCATCTCAACTCGTATTGTTGATTCAACTTCTTCCTATGTGTTGATAGGGATGTCCTGTTTCTTTGTTGTTGCGTCTGCTTGTGCGGGAGGGAATTGCATAGGCCTATGTGATTTTGCTCCTCGCGTTTGTTGCAGGGTAATGTCAGGAAACCGTGAAAATGTTTGTCAAGCTCGAATTTGTTTTTAAATTCGATATGAAAGTCGACAGCTCCGTGTTCGTTTTCTTTTTTTTTTTTTGCAAAGTCTGACGAGGGTTCGTCATTGTAGTTGGTAGTAGTTATTCCTGTGGGTAGTGGTTCGCTTGGTTTTCTTTGTTGAGAAGTTCGTTTTTTTCTTTATCAAATAAAACGCGCGTCTCGCTCAAAACAATTAATCTCAAAACGGTAGGGTCGCCATGCTTGTTCGTTCCAAGTCAGTAGGGCGCTAGTTTGTTGTGGACTTGTGGCATAGGAGGAAATGCGTGCTCCTCTCGCGTTCCGAGGGAAAATGAATTGTCTCGAGGAGGAAACGAACGACGTGTTAAATTGAATTAAACTAACAGGAATTTCTTTGGTGAAAGAAACAAGTGAAAGCAAAGGGTACCACACGTGGTTAGTTTTGCGTGCGTCTCTCATTAACTGGTGAAAAGGAAAGGTTTATAGCTTGGCGTGCGTCTCTCGTTAAGTGGTGAAGAGGAAAAGTTTATCTTTGTAGAAAAGAGTCTGTGTGTTTATGAGTGCCTCGTTCAACCTCATCAATTTCATTTAAATAAAGGGGTCACCAAATTTGTAGGGGACTAGGATATATAAATACCCCAATCCCGTTACAAAAGAATAATGAAACGAATGAGAATTGAAGGAAACAAAGACTCAATTAATGGATAAGATAAATGTCGTTTATTTGCTGTTGAAAGAAATGAACGTTTTAGTTATAACATGTCCGCGCGTATGTAACCCATGTTCGTTACAGGACTGGTGTTGTAGCAAGAATAGGAAATGTGTTTTCATCTCAAGTTCGGGTCATTATTGTTTGTTCGCGTGTGGGAAGAGAAATAAATGTTGTAGGAAAAGTGAGAATGGTAGTCCAGCGTGTAGACAAAGAAGAGGATATTAGAGTTATCATCAGTTAGTAGTCAGCTACGCGAAGGTGTTCTTAGTGGCCAGTAGTAGATGGAGAGAGAGAGAGTGAAAATGTATACATACAGTCTTTAGCTCGTGCCCCATACATAGTAGGAAGTGGGCGTGAGGTACGCGTGCGCGCGCGCCGAAACGGCGGCGGCTTGTTAGCCCAACTTCTCTCGTTGAGAGTTGGTCCTAAAGAGAGTTAGAAACAGCTTATCACCTTGTTTTATACTCGTTTCCAGAGTGTATTTTGCGCATGTGTATTTCCTTAGAAAGCGGAAGCGACGTCGTCCATGTGCGTGTTCGTGTTCGCGTGTGTGAGTACATATGTATACGTAAGTGTTTGTGTATATATACGTGAATGTGAGTGTATGTACGCGAACGTGAATAAGTGTACATGTGTGGACGTGGACGCGTATGTTTGTGTGCGCATATGTATATGACAGCTTGAAATATGAATGTGTGTTTTGTGTGAGACTTGAAAAAGGCTCGTACAGGCCTACAATTAACCATTCGGTCAGATCTGATACTATAGAGGACACTTCCTTTTTAAACATGGAATGCAGAGGTAAATCAGATATGAATGTACGGAAGCTATCTCAGTCAGCCATAGAGTATCGGTATACAGTACGGTGGAGGGGTACGTCTGGGGGCTTCTTACATTTCGTTTTTATCTTAACTGATACGACGGAGTGGTCGGAGGATCCTAGAGGAGAATGAACGGTACATGAACATAGCTCAGGGGAAGTTGAGAGAAAAAGGTCTAAGAGGCTTGCATATTGATTGGGTGTATCGGGCACACGGGTGGGTTCGCGAACAATCTGAGTGAGGTCATAAGCAATGGCAAAATCATGACAAAACCTCCCCTCATCATCTGTCTTATTTGAATGGGTCAGCCATTCCACGTTATGGACGTTGAAGTCACCACAGATGTGGATGTTAGCCGAGGGATGTGAAGACAGTATGTGGTCTATTTTCTCAGATATGCTCTTAAAGATAGTAACTCCGTTGTTGTGGGGCCTATAGAGGGCAAATATAAATGCAGTGGTGTTAGCAAGTGCAACCCTGAAGCACATATAGGGTAAATTAGGATCTTCTCTAGAGATATCCCTGCCACATGGGAAGCCATCCTTAATGTAGGCACATATTCCATGCCCATGGCGATCTTGGCGTTATCACCAAGGAATCTGATTATATTAATTTTGATTCAAACTTTAATCCTCAAAGTCATTTTGTCGAACTTGCCGACGGTAGTCAAATAAATGATATAGTCTTGAAAATTGCTAAAATATACCTAAACAATAATAAAGGCGAAATCTGTAACTGTATTCTAAAAAATGCTCTGTTCATACCTACATTTAAGCAAGACATATTTTCCGTGCAGGCTGCAATTAAACAATTGCGAATATACAATTTGGCCAAAATACATCAAAATTGACATACTCCAATGCAACTGTATTTTACATTAAAGAAAATGGCCGACTATATTATTTAAAAAGTATGGTTTCCTCAAAAACTGCCTGTCACGACTTGGAAACCTGGCATAAAATTCTAGGACACTGCAATACAGCTGATATTAAAAAATTACCAAATATAGTCGAAGACATGAAAATAATACCTTCAGACGATCTCCCAAATTGTGATGTGTGTGCACACGGAAAAATGACAAATGATATAAGCCGAACGCCAGACAAAAAAGCTACGAAAATTCTCTTCCTTGTGCATTGTGACTTAGCAGGCCCGATCAGCCTGATAGGGAGAAATAATCTAAGGTACGTTTTGAACTTTATTGATAATTTTTCCGGTTATTTTCTAAAAAACAAATTCGACACTATCCTCGCCACTAAGAAATATTTAGCTGATATTACCCCGTACGGCTCAGTAAAATGTATTCACTCAGACAATGGGACTGAATTTACTAGTAAAGATTTTGAACTTCTATTAATTAACCGCCGTATTAAACACGAGAAATCTGGCTGTATTCCCCCTTCCAAAATGGCATCACTGAAAGGGCATGGCAAACCCTTTTTGAGATGACAAGATGCCTACTTATCAAATCGAAATAAGGGCATAGTTTATGGATTTATGCTTTAATGGCAGCAGCATATATCAGAAATAGATCGTTCAATACAAGATTAGGCAAAACGCCATATGAAGCGTTTTTGCAGTGTAAAACCTACAATTAACAGAATGCATCTATTTGGTTCTGATTCTTTTGCATTGATAGAAAATACCAGTAAACTAAATACTAAAAGCGAAAAAGGTATTTTCGTAGGTTGCGATAAAAACAGTCCAGCATATTTAATCTACATTCCAACCCAAAATGCCATAAAAAGGGTTAGATGTGTAAAATTCAATGATACATTAAATTTAAAAAATGGCGATCCAGTGGATGAAAAACGTGAAATATTGCCTATCCTCTTAATCGATCACAATGAAAATATTAATAACGACGACAATTACAGTAGAACTTCTGATGAAAATATTAACCAGACACGTCGATACCCAATAAGGGAGCGAAAAAGACCAGACTTCTTACAAATTGAAAAGATACAAGACTACACAGTAGCTTACTGTTACTAGTTGAACAGTGTACCGGAAAGTTATAATGAGGTGGTTAATTCAGAAAATCACCAAGAATAGGAACAAGCTATGATATCCGAATTGAAAGCTTTATCTGAAAATAACACATACGAAATAGTGGCAAAACCAACAGATAAAAATATAATTTCTTCATGCTGGGTTTTTTCCAAAGAAATCACAGCTTCTGGTAGTGAAACTTTTACAGCAAGATTTGTAGCAAAATGTTTTTCAGAAATTTCTGGAGTGGAATATTTTGCAACATTTTCACCAACACTTAACAGGTTATGGGCCCAGCACACTTCCACTTCTAAATGACGTCATTAGTATACGTCATTAAGATAATCACCTGATATTTTACATCATTATTTCTAAGTTGTCAACTAAATTGTTATGATAACATTTTTAAGTTAACATTCCTAAATTGATGTAAATAAATATTTATTCTAAATATTTTGATCATTCTAAATATATTTTAGCTGAAAAAACTTTTTGGCTTGAATAATCATAATAATCGTCGATCATCACACCTTTCGGCATTGCCCGGTCAATATCCAACATTTTGTTTAGATTCAATTAAAGTCGCATTTGTATCTTAAACGAGGTTTTATCTCTATACCTCCCTTAGAGATTTGGTATAAACGGGAGCTACTTCCTTTGTCTCTCTAAGAGAATTTTATATGATTTTCTGTCCACATAAATATTCGAAACCACTTCTATAGACTTCACAAAAAAATTTTACATACAAATACACTTTTAGTTTTTTATGCAGATTTTCTAATCTTTATTTCTATAGGGAACACACAGTCATTGAACTTTATATATAGAAAGATAACATTGCGACTACCTAGGTTACTTGTTAGAATATCACTAAATTAATTACAAATGCATAAAATTCACAAGGCTAATAATTCTATAAAACTGCTGTTTTCCATAAGAAAACACGGTCATTATTGATTAAATAGAGAGAAACCAGTCCGTCTATCCCGGAGAAGAAAGGAGGAAGGAAAATAAATATTTGATTGAATCGATCAATTTATATAGATTAAAATTTCGAAAATCAATTAAATTTATTTGCATTCAACACAAATAAGAACGGATGAGTCAACTCTATTTGCACATTTACTCATGAAAGGTTATTTCAAACTTACGTGGTGTCTTCAATAAGTTTCCAGACTTTTTTGTACAGGCATTTAAAATTATCGTAAACTCTTGAAAATTCAGTATGTTATTGCTATACATCTGACTAATTTTTGTGATTTCAGGTTTAAATGAACAGCTACAGCAGGGGTTGGAATACACTGTACTAAAGCCTGATTGTTACAGCTGATGAATTACAAAAATGCAATCTGAACAGGAGGGCACTTTAGAAGAACGATATGCAATAAAATGCTGTTTTAAACGTGGGAAAAAATGCCACAGAAACGTATGGAACGTTTTAGACTGCGTTTGGACCATCTTGCATGAATCTAGACTTAGTTTTCGAGTGGCATAAGAGATTCAAGGAAGTCAGGAGGTCTATGAGGAATAATGAGAGGTGTGGGAGAAGTAAATAAGTCAGAACACCAGAATTCATCGACCAAATAATAACTTCATGGATAAGGACCGTCGTGTGTCTATAGAGACAATAAGTGCACAGTCTGATGTCAGTGTGGAAACTGTACATATAATTATTCATGAGGAACTGAAGATGCTGAAGATTTGTGCGAAGTTTGTCCTAAGGGAGCAGTCCACAACTCCATTACAGACTATTAGACCAAGATGGGTATCAAGACAGTTCATCACCCTCCCTATAGTCCAGGCCTTGATCCTTGTGACTTTTGGTTATTCCCTAAGCTCAAGAGAAACCTTGGAGGCTGTTGTTATGATTAGACAATTAAGGAGATAAAAGAAGTTATTGGAACGATATAAGTGCATTACAGCCGGGGGAGATTACTTCAAAGGGGTCTAGAGTTTCATGTGTGTACTATCAATAAAAGTGCCCATACGAAATAGTCTGGAAATTTATTGAAAGCACCTCGAATGTATGACAACCGATGAATATGGACAGAGCGCGTTAAAGAAAGGGTTCTAAAAAAATTACTTCACACTCAAGCACGATCGCTTGACTGATGGACAGAGCCTCTTACAGAAATGCGTGGATGTATTTAAGATCAGATGATTCAATGAAATCTTTGCAGATTTTCGATTAAAATACCAAACGTAAGTCTGACTAATTGATGAAGCTTCAGAAAGAAATACAAACACATATCTAAAAGAATAAGCACAATTTCAAAATCAGATAATATTTTAGTCAATTTTTTAATTGTAAATAAATATTATCTCATACCTATGATTGTAACATAAATAATTCGAAGTTTTTGAGATGAGGATTGATTATATGTATGTACTAGCAGGAAGACCCACCATTGCCCGGGATTGAATGATGATCAATGGATGTTTCACACTCCTATATTTTTATTGTCCTCGAAATCAGTGAAAGCATCCATTTTTCAATCAAATCGGCTGATTGCTTGCTCTAGTTGGGGACACATTGTAGTGCACCAGGAAGAAGCTTCATATGCCTCCCTGTGGTGACTTAGTCCGCAATACATTGTAGTCTACATTACACTGTAGAGAACCTACTGTTGATTTTATAAAATTATTTTTTAATTAATTAAAATGAATTAAAGTTTAAAATACGAAAGTCAAGTATTATAGTTCAATTGTGCTCTAAACAGAAATATTTATTTCGAACGCGCCCCTGTCATATTAAAGAAGCTACCGTTGATTTTATATACCAGCCATTTGGCTTGTATGGCAATAAAACTTCTCAAATGCCTTTGTAATGTTAGATTGTGAAAGGTGTGGGGTGACGAAATCGAGAAAGGAAAGAGAAAAGAAAAACTTTTGTTTATACACGATTTATTAATAACTTCCTCCCTCTTGCCTTGATCATATTTAGTTCTTTGACCAGGATTCGACCCTAGAATATATCCTTAGTACAACCAAATCATACTTAGTGCCTTGCGATCTTAGATGCCCAGCCACATCACATCTGATACTTCAAGATGCAAGAGTCGACCCTGAGAAATCCCCTCTGTGCATTTGCAACCAAAAAAGAAATTATCCTAAATCCCCATCTCCACATTGTGGAGAAATGCGTGACTTACCTGGATAGACCACGTGCGGGTCGGTCACCAAAAATAAATAAAAAGAAAGAAAAGAAATGGTCAAGACTCTTATTTATAGAGTAGTGATCACGTGAGTTAGAAGAATATGCAAATAGAGGTGAACGATTTTGCGATATAAAAAGCCTGTGTTGTTAAGAGGAGGGGCAGACTGTTGGCAGAAGTCAGTGCTGTCAGACGTGCTTTAGAGTTTTGTTATTATATGCTGTGTTCGATTGTTGGGAGAGAGAAAAGAGAAGAGGAGGAACCAAGAAGACATTCTGCAGATACTTGACTTTGTGTTGGTTTTAAGCTATTTCGGCGCTTGGTGTGCGGTTACTAACAATGGACAGATTCGACATTCGCTTAATACCCGAGTTCGACGGATCTACCACTGGACCGGCTGTCGTTGAATGGATTGAAAAGGCAGAGAAAATCTGTAAACTGTGCAAAATTAAAGAACCAGCCACAGTTATCCCTTTGAGGCTAACCGGAGGGGCCTATGCAGTCTACCAACAACTCGGGGATGAACCAGACTGGGATGAAATCAAGCAGAGCCTGTATACAGCGTTTGGTACAGATCCATTTGTTGCGTGGCAACAGTTCACGAGCCGGACACTTCAACCCAAGGAAACAGTCGACGTGTACCTAGCCGACTTGCGAAAATTATCTGTACCGTTTGGTGGGGTCAACGATAAAATATTAAGCTGTGCTTTTTTGGTAGGCCTACCCGAGGAGGTCAGTAAACTGTTGCGGGCATCATCAAGAATCGATGAATTGTCAACTGATGAGTTATTGGCCCGAGCTCGAAACATCTGTAAGGAACAGGAACCAATTGCAGCAGCAGCAGCTCGTTTTCGACATGGAGGCAATGTGGACTCTCTTCCAGATAGTAATAAGCATGCCACCCCAGTGTGCTATAAATGTGGGGAGGCCAATCATTTTGCTAAAGAGTGCCGGAGTGATAGGAGAGGTGTATATCCACAATCAAAGAGACCAGTGCAATGCTATCGCTGCAATAAGTTTGGGCACATATCTCGCAACTGTTCGGGAAACGAAGTTGGGGGCAAGGTACTATCGCTACCCTTGCCCCCTGCCAACCAATAAACACAGGATTGCCTGTCATTAGCGTTAAACTTGATGATGTGCAGTGTTCAGCACTTATAGACACGGGGTGTTCCCGGTCTATAGTTAGTGCCCATTGCTGTCCGGTGTGGCGGAGGAACCCAGTTGGCGTTATGACCATCAATGGCTTATCACGGGTATGTTGTGGTGAAGGGACAGTCACAATCTGCACTGAGAAGGGTGACACAGCTAAAGTTGACGTTCTGGTGATGCAGGAGAAACCCCTTGGCTACGACATGTTGCTTGGAATTGATGCAATACAAGCACTAGGAGGCGTTACAATCACAGCAGCTAGAGGTATCAGGCTTGGAGAAGGGAAAGACGTCTGTGCAGCCATGTCGATTGAAGAAAAGGACTTCTGTGCTACATTTGATGACAACGAAAGGGTGTGGACTGCAAAGTGGAAATGGGCCATGGGCCAGGAACCAGATCGGCTGTGCAACACGATTCCAGAGTATGCAGTTTCTACCAAGAATAGGGCCGCATATGAAGAAGAACTTCAGATGTGGATTGACAACGGTTGGTTAATACCATACCCACAGGAACGTCTGGGACCACCCAAGGGATTAATTCCGCTCATGGCTGTTGAACAACCTACCAAAGAAAAAATTCGTCCCGTAATGGATTACCGAGAGTTGAATCGGCATGTTGATGCGTTTACCGGAAACGCAGATGTGTGCGCTGCTAAACTGAGAGAGTGGCGTCAAAAAGGGAGCAATGTAGCACTTCTGGATCTAAAGAGGGCCTACCTGCAGATACGTGTCCATGAGTCATTATGGCCGTTTCAGACAGTACTACTCAAGGGAAAACTATATTGTTTGACACGTTTGGGTTTTGGCCTAAACGTAGCACCCTTGATTATGACAACCATTATTAAAACTGTTTTGATGCAGGATGAGACCACAGCAAAAGCTGCTTCAGCCTACATAGATGACATCTATGTTAATGAGGACATAATGTCTGCGGATGCAGTTCGAATAAAACTGAAAGCGTTTGAGTTAATAAGCAAAGACCCTAAGCGCCTAAAGGATGGAGTGCCCGTGCTAGGCCTCGAGGTCTGGGAGGAGGGCAATACGTTGCGATGGAAACGAGGGAGCCCACTTCCAAAGTTACCCAATGTATTAACAAGACGTACTGTGTTTTCTATCTGTGGTAAATTGGTAGGACATCTACCTGTCTGTGGATGGCTCCGATCGGCAACAGGAGTGGTGAAAAGACGAGTGACTACAGTAACAAAAGGATGGGACGATGTTGCGGATGATGATTCTCTCCAACAAATGATGGCTGAAATGTTGTCCAGAGTGCATAGGAATGACCCTGCCCGGGGTGAGTGGCAAGTGTCTGGAAACGAACTAAATGCATGGGTTGACGCAAGTTCGTTGGCTACAGGTGTCGTGTTGGAGCAACTAGGTGTTGTTGTGGAAGATGCATGCTGGCTTCGTCCGAAAAATGATGCCCAACATATAAATTTGGCAGAACTTGATGCCACGTTAAAAGGTCTTAATCTCGCATTGCAATGGCAGACTAATGTTGTGCATCTCCACACTGATTCATTGTGTGTTTACCATTGGTTAACCGACACCTTGACTGGAAAGGCTCGAGTTAAGACTAGAGCTGTAAGTGAAATGCTAGTACGAAGGAGACTAGCAATAATTAAGCGTCTAGTTGACGAATACAGCTTGCAGGTAGACATTACGTTAGTCTCGTCGATGCAGAATTTGGCTGATAGCTTGACTCGAGTACCAAAGAGGTGGATCGATGCAATGAGGCAGGGATCCGATCTTCAACAACAAACATGCGCGACTGTAACGGATCAATTAACACCTGACCAGATCCGTATGATACACCAGCAGATTGGACATCCTGGAATTCAGAGGACTGCATATTTTGTCCGAAGAGTATGCCCTGCAACTACAAAAGCATCAGTGAAAGCAGCCATACGTTCGTGTGAAGAGTGTCAGAGAATTGATCCGGCACCATCCCAATGGCAAAAAGGGAAGCTCGAGGTGGAGGGCAACTGGCAGCGAGTAGGGATGGACATAACACATTATGGGGGCAAACATTTTTTGACCATGACGGATTGTGGCCCGACGCGTTTCACAATATGGCGCCTGTTGACACGACAGGATGCAGCCAGCATTATACAACAGTTGAGAGCCGTCTTTTTTGAACGTGGTGCCCCGATTGAAATTCTGACTGATAATGCCGCCACATTTCGATGTCAAGAATTTCAGAAATTCGTGCACGAATGGGGGATTAAAATGCATTATCGGTGTGCATATTATCCCGAGGGTAATGGTATAGCAGAACGGTGTCACCGCACCATCAAAAGAATTGCAGCCAGGACGCAGTGCTCTATTCCAGAAGCTGTGTACTGGTATAATATAACACCCAAGGACAATGCAACACCAGCAACTGCACCAGCCAATGGGATTTACCAATATGAACAGCGTGTGAAAGGAGTTGATGCCATACCATCAGTGGTGAGTGTTGTCAATACACCATATCAGGTGGGAGACCTTGTTTGGATAAAACCCCCAAATGCTGGGTGCACTACGAAATTTTTCCGGGGAAAAATAGATGAAATCATAAGTCCTCAGACCATGTTGATTGGTGGCATACCACGTCACGTAAAAGATATCCGCCCTTGTTATACCTCTTCTGATTCTGAGGACGATGAGGAGGATCACACACCGTTCAGAGATGATCCTGATCACTTACTGCCCCTTCAGGTGAGCATAGAAACACCACCAACAGAATCAGATGAGGGAATGATGGGACATACTGATGACAATAGTGAGGAGAGCGATGGACACAAGGAAGTAATGCCTCATCGACATACTCGACAGAGACGAATACTGCCCACCCCCCGTGATTGCGAAACCCAGCGAGAAGGGATGATGGAGCATACCGAGGAGATGACGCCTCCGATTCTTCGGAGAAGTACCCGACAAAGACGGATACTGCCCCCCTGCCCTGATTGTGAGACACCGCCTATGGAACCACGAGACGGGATAATGGAACAGACTGGTAGTAATGATGGTGGTACTGAAGAAAACAGCAATGAGGAAGTGCTTCTTCGAAGGAGTACCCGCCAACGACGATTGCCCGCATGTCCTGTTTGTGATCATGAGATCAGGGGGGAGTGTGGAGAAATGCGTGACTTACCTGGATAGACCACGTGCGGGTCGGTCACCAAAAATAAATAAAAAGAAAGAAAAGAAATGGTCAAGACTCTTATTTATAGAGTAGTGATCACGTGAGTTAGAAGAATATGCAAATAGAGGTGAACGATTTTGCGATATAAAAAGCCTGTGTTGTTAAGAGGAGGGGCAGACTGTTGGCAGAAGTCAGTGCTGTCAGACGTGCTTTAGAGTTTTGTTATTATATGCTGTGTTCGATTGTTGGGAGAGAGAAAAGAGAAGAGGAGGAACCAAGAAGACATTCTGCAGATACTTGACTTTGTGTTGGTTTTACACATTAATAACAATAACATCAAAAAAATAAAAGAATAAACCACAAAACACATCACTAACATCAAGAAAGTCATAGCTTCAATCTAAAGAAAATGGCATCAACCCAACTGTCTTAGATAAAATAGTCTCAGATGGATCAAAGATCTCATTTTACTGGAAGATTATCCGATTTAAGACCTTGACTAATAGTTTTAAAAATAAAGAATTAATTTACAAACTAACAAATTCGAACCTGATAAATCTAACTTATGATGTCACGAGTAAAGAGTTACCCAACCAATATGGACAAATACGGTAAAAGTTTCAATGAATATATAAAATGAAGAAAAAATTGTATACATATTTAGTCCAAATCTGAAGAGTTCAAATGTTATATATTTGGGACCCTACACCAGTAAATAGCGATTAAGTTAGCTCATGTGAATTTTAGCAAGGGTCACATTAGTACATATCAGGATAATCTAGGCAAACAGAAATGTACCCAGGAACAGACGATGTGGTTTGGAACGGAGGGCAAAGAAGATCAAACTCCCGAGACAAAACATACTGTCAAACGATGATGATATAAAATTATGTCACATTTTCGACGACAGAAACGAAGGGTTTCTAGTCAGTTCTTTCTGGAAAGTCAAGCTACGCGAACGAGACACATCTAATAATGTACATAATCTCAGCGAATTTTGCCATTGCTTCATTTCTTAAGAGTAAATTAAGAAATTAAAAAGCAAACAATTTTAGCTATGTAGTATCTCTCTCCATAAGTAAATTCTCTCTCCAATAAAACTTTGAAGAAAAGCCAGGAAAAGTGTTTTGTTGAGTATTTTATTTATTCTAGATAAACAGAAAATTGCTGACCATTAGACAAGACGACATGGCCATACATGAAACGGCGAGCGATTGTAAAAAAACAAAAAAAAAAAAAAGTGATGATGATGCAAAAAATAACAAAGCAACCCATAAACATCTCGCACACATGCACACACACACACACACACACACACACACACACACACACACACACACATTTGTATAAAAAACTTATATATGGTTTCTTAATCGCTCGTGTATGAGAACATGTGCTATATTGATGAAAACGTGACAAGATAAATTTATGTGATTTTTATGCTGTGTTAAGATTGTTATCTTGTATTCATAAAAATGCCTTTGTAGTTTATGAATACTGAGAACTTTTAATATAGATTTATATCTCAGTATAATTTAACATTACATGAGGACTTCCATAGGATTGAACTTGAAAGTAAACTTTTAAAAGAAATAATGGATTTATAAATTGACAGATTCGGACCAGATAAACTTAACCTATATTTTTGTGGTTGGTTTGGCATCAGAATGGAACAAAGAATAGTTATTCCACAAAGTCACCGGTAAAAATTACCCAATCAATATGGGCAGATTACAAATTCTGATGATGAATTCAAATAAAAATATAAAAAACAATTCCGATCTGAAGAGTTTTCAGAAGGTCGAAAGAAATGTATTATTCAGTATATATTGAGATTATTTGGTATATGTTGAGATTATTTGGTATATGCTAAGATTATTTGGTAAATGCTGAGATAATTTGGTATATGCTGAGATGATTTGGTATATGTTTTCAGAAGGTCGAAAAAATGTATTATTTAGTATATTGAGATTATTTGGTATATGTTGAGATTATTTGGTATATGTTGAGATTTTTTGATTTGGTATACGGTGAGATTATTTGATATACATTGTGATTATTTGGTATATGCTGAGATTATTTGGTATATGTTGAGATTATTTGGTATATGGTGACATTATTTGATATACGTTGCGATTATTTGGTATATGTTGAGAATATTTTATATATATTGAGATTATTTGGTATACGTTGAGTATATGTTGAGATTATTTTGTATGTATGGATTATTTTGAATATATTGAGGTTATTTGGTATACATTGTGATTATTCAGTATATGTTGAGATTATCTTTTTATTTTTATTTTTTTTTTATTACATTTTCACCCCAAACAAGGCACATTGCCACTGTGGTGTAGGGGCTACTATCAGGGGCAACAACTAATGGGGTACTATGTAGGGATTTGGCCAGCAAGATGGCGGTTCACGTTATACTTGAACTTCTGCATGTGAGTACAGTTGAGGAAGCAGGGACCTGGAATGGAATTCCAAAGTCTAGCAGTTCTGGGGAAGAAACTACTGGAGTAGAAAGATCTTTTACATCTAGGGATCTCTACAGTGTGGGGGTGGGATTTAGCAGCCTTTCGGGTTTGTTGAGGGTGTTCACATCGTGGGGGCATAAGTGCTTGCAGTTCGTCATAGCATTAACCATTAAAATACTTGTAGAACAGACAGAGGAATGCAACATTTCGTCGATGGGACAGACGCTGAAGCTTAGCTGCCAGTTCAGGGCCTATCAGATTGGCGACTCTCTTTTGAACCTTGTCTAGGAGCGAGAGACTAGTAGCAGATGCAGCAGCCCAAATATAACAGCAATACTCCATACATGGGCGAATGGTGGCCTTATAGAGGTACAGGCTACTTTCGGGTGTTAGTAGTTTTCTAGCACGGTAGAGAGAGCTCACCTTCCTTGCAGCGGTCCTGGCAATGCCTTCAATGTAATTGTTCCAACTCATGTTTCCTGTGAACTTTAGGCCAAGGAGTTTGAGAGACGAACTCTCAGAATGAAGAGTTGTTGGCCATTGCTATAGGTGGTAGAGAAGGTTTCTTGTAATTATTGAATGAAACTAGTTTAGTCTTGGCAGCATTGAATGTGACCATCCATTTTTGTCCCAATTCCACTACAGATTGGGGGTCATCCTCTAGTGTTTCTACCATTTCTTTAGATATGTGTTCATTTGTTTTCCTGTCGTGCCTGTTATAGAGTCTGGTGTCATCAGCATATATACCCATCTGAGAGGCAATTTTTTTCAGGGAGGTCATTTATGAATATCAGGAACAGTAGAGGTCCAAGGATAGACCTCTGAGGCACTCCTGCATTTATATCATATTGTTTAGATGTACAACCGTCGAGGAAAACCTGGATTTAATTATGTTGAGTATTCTACCAGTGATACCGTATTATCTAATTTTCCCGAGGAGCCCCTCATGCCATACCCTGTCAAAAGCCTTAGATATATCTAGAGCTACCGCTCTACCCTCCCCCGCCTTGTTCAGTGAATGGTATATACGTTCAGAGGTGATATATGTTCAGAGTTGATATATGTTGTAATTTTTTGGTATACATTGTTATTATTTGATATACATTGAGTTTTTTTGGTATATGTTGAGATTATTTTATTTGGTATACATTGAGATTATTTGGTATACATTGCGAGTATTTGGTATATGTTGAGATTATTTAGTATATGTTGAGATTATTTGGTATACATTGAGTATATTTTGGTATATGCTGAGATTATTTGGTATATGTTTTCTCTGTATTTTATCTGCATTTGTAATGTGTCATTTAATATAGATTTGTATCTTAATAAAGTTCAGCATCAAAAAGAGATTTTCAATTTTCAATGTGTGTCAGGCAAAGGAATATATTATTTAAAACTTAATCGTGACAAACCAAAGTTGAATGTGACAGACAAACCAAAGTTTAGGGTGACAGACCAAAGTAAAGCTTGACAGACTAAACTGAAGTGTCAGACTAAATTTAAGTGTGATAGAATAAACTTAACCATGCAGACCAAACTTAAACAAGACAGACCAAATTTAAGTGTGACAGACCAAACTAAGGTGTTACAGAGCAAATTAAAGTGTTACAGACCAAACTTAAGCTTGACAAACCAAATTTAAGTGTGATAGACAAAGTTAAGTGTGACAGACCAAAGTTAAGTAGTGTGACAGAACAAACTTAAGTGTCAGACAAAGTTAAGTGTGACAGACCAAACTTAAGCTTGACAGACCAAACTTAAACTTGATAGACGACAGTAGGTTAAGTGTGACAGACCAAGTTCAATGTGACAGATCAAAGTTAAATGTAACAAATCAATGTTAAGTGTGACAAACCAAAGTTAAATGTAACAGACCAAACTTAAGTGCGGCAGACCAAACTTAAGTGTGACAGACTGAATTTAAGTATCATAGACCAAATTTAATTGTGACAGACCAAATGTAATTGTGACAGAGTCAATAAAAAAGCTACTTAATCTATGCATATGCTGCTGAAAATATTATTTCAAACATAAACACGATTGATTAATAAAAAAGCTATTTCAAATATTAAATGTGTCAGACAGATTGATTGATCTATAAATGATCTTATGTGTGCTAATGTTTCTAAAACCCCCAAAGGAATTGGATTATGTGAATTAGTTTTCCAATCAATATTTACAATCAAATATTGGAAATATATTTCTATTATCAATAATCTCAAATGCAATTTGGTTACGTATCTGATTCTCCACCTCAATTATGATGATGTAAAATAGATTATTGATTTACCCATTTGGATATTCATCCTATTTTTTTTTTCATATATTTTTAATATTCACAGAATGATGTCTGGTTGCTATCAAAGAGAATATTAAGTGAAAAGAAGTTTCCTTAAATTAACAACGCCTTCTTCACTCTCTTAGGAAAGACACAACATAACAGGACTGTCCTTCAAAATCTTAGACATAAAATGTCCAACATTCTCTTCTATTTTTTTTCTATAATCGGCCACTCTTCTACATCCACAAGATTGTCATTGACAAATGTCATTCTTATACCAGAGACTGATTGTGATTGGTTAATCTCAGGCATTCTATTTCAAATTGAGCTGATTTGAGGCGCAAGTACACCATCTTTATCAACAAAGATATGATATAAAGGATGATGTTGCATTAAATTATCAAGTTTTATCGTATGATTTCATAGAGAAGAGTTGTGCTACTAATTCTGCATGACAATCTAACTTATCTCCTTTACTTTCCTTGAAAGCTACCATTGAAAAAATAAAAAAATATTTGACCCCTAATCTCAACGATTTTTCCAAAAAATAAATCTAAGTACATTTTCTATTGGATCAGTTTTCATAATTTTTGGAATTTTCTCACCTTAACCCTAACCTTAACCCTAACCTTAACCCTAACCTTAACCCTAAGCATAACAACTAATTCTACACTTAACTCTCCTTTTTTCATTCCATTTCTCCTATTGTTTCTTTGTAGCCAAATTAATTCAAACTACGTGTTTTTAAATTAATTCAAACTATGTGTTTTCAAATTAATTCAAACTACGTGTTTTTAAATTAATTCAAACTACGTGTTTTTAAATTAATTCAAACTATGTGTTTTTAAATTAATTCAAACTACGTGTTTTTAAATTAATTCAAACTACGTGTTTTTAAATCAGACAAAAAAGTTAATATATTTTTGATGGCGACAGTCAACACAAACAGTTTTTTTCGTTTTTGTAAAGAGATTTTCTATTGAGTTACTATTTTTTGTGTTTTTATATTTATTGATCAGAAAAATAATTGTTTTACAAGAAAGTCACCACTTGTCAAGGCTCGAAGGCCACTCGAGGATAAGGGTTAATGAATGTAAGGTAGTAGTGTAATAATCGTTAATGGTGTAGATTATTTAAGGAGACGACTCAACAAGAACTTATTTACATTAGATTTGAATATTACCATGTTGTAATCGGCCAGAAAGCAGTCCAGTGGAACAGTGTTCCACAGGCGGCCAGTTTTGGGAAAGAAACTTTGTTCATGGAAACTGCGTTTAGATTGTTGAAATTTTTAATAGAGAAATAATTTTTATTTATTTTTTTATTTATACCCATTCAACATCTCCGCATTTGGGTCAAAGAGCGCATTCCTTGACCGGCAGGTCACTTCTATTATCATCAGCAGCAGCTTAGGTATAGTTCACTTTCTAGCAGCCAGCCCCTCTCCTACCCTCTGGAAGGGGGAGGAGGAAGAGGACGATGGGCCTTTTGCCCGTTTTCGTCAGTTCGAATCTAGCCGGCCAAGAAGAAGGACGTTATTCCGCTCCGTTAGATCAGAAAGGATTCTTGGCGTTAAATTCTACGGTTTTTTTCTCTCCTCCTTTGGAGAAAGACGTTTGTTTAGAACTAAATTATTAACATTATTTTATTCTCAGTCATTATAAGACAACAAGGTCTTACGACTGGAAGATTAATACCGGTTATTAAAAGACAATCGAGTCTTACAACTGGTAAATTATTATTCTCAAAGGACTAACAAAGGAAACTACCGTGTGGTGAGGAATTCTTTTCTAAGAAGAACAAAATTTAATTTCGTCGACGAGACGAGCAGAATATCGCCCCTAGAAAGGAAATCCTCTTTTGAAAGATTTTCAACCTTCAAATCTTCCATTATTCAAGAATTTACCCTTCATAAAGCCTACCAAAGCGGCTTCATGGTCTTCTCTCCCCTTTGAATTAAAACGCACAAGAGCCTTCACAAAGGAAATTACTTCTTTCTCCCATTTTAGGTCAAAGAAACTTTTGTTTGTCCTTTCGAAAAAGAAAAAAAGAACATTTTGTTAAAGAAAGACTGAACATTTTGTTAAAAGAACTGAATTCAAAACAAGGACTGTTTTCCGTTTTTTATATGTTCTTTCTTTCAGCCTTTCTTACAAGTAAGGATTGACGTCTTTTTTTGTATTTTTCTATATGTATTTTTAAATGTTTCCTTAAGGGTTTTTTTAACCCCAGCCTTGGGAAATAAAGGCAATCGATAACTTTTTGTTTTAATAAACTTGGATCATTTTAAACTTATTCGGGTCTGTATTTCTTTTGCTCATTTCCACTAGTTACTTTTTTCCGAGAAATTTGCCATAAATGTTTTTTCCCCCCTTTTTTTCTTTCCTTTTTGTTACCATGAAAAACGGATTTTAGTGACGAATCCAAAATTTCCTCAAGATTTAGGCACAGATACGAGCGAGATAAATTGTTGATAGTAGTTATGGCTAGTCAAGTGTTTTTTGTGAAAGTTTGGCCAGGAGGCGCCATAGATTGGAGCTCAGACGAGCACTTGCCATGAAAATAACTATAGGAAAGAGATTGCAGCGAATAGAAAAGGGCATCATTTACTAAGCCGGTTTTGAACTCTATCAAGGTAAGATAGAAATGCCGAGCAGCTCCTGACCAGATGTGGCAACTGTACTCCATTTTAGGATGTACTTGGTTCTTATACAGATAGACAATTACATCGGCAATTCTCATTCTACTAGAACAGTCGGATGATCCAACTATTTTTCCAGCGATCTTGGCAACAGATTTGATGTATGTGTCCATTTTAGATCAGGAGTGACGGTCAGTCCCAGAAGCTCGTCAAAATATGGAGCTTCTCCAAGATGAGAGCCATTCATTTCAATTGGGCCAGATGGGGGTCAAAGCGATTATGTTGAAAAGAGAGAAGCTTGGTTTTAGATGCATTAAAATTAACCAGTCACCCTTTTCCCCATTGCACCACGTGCTCAAGATCAAAAAAGAGAGAGAAAGATCTTTGATCATTATCAAGAATTGAATATTGTTAGATTTTCTTTTTTAATTATTCTTTTGCAAAGATGAACTGAAAATTCATAGAAAGAGCGGCACCATCAAATAAAATATGTGAATAACCAACGATTTACTAAAATAATTCGAATTTTTTTACTTTTGTTTTATCGATTACTGTCAGCCATATTTCAAGATGGCTGTTACGAAACTGATAAACGGTGGTTTTAGTGAAATAGGTATCATTGGATTATATCTTTAAAATGAAACACGAGAGCATATGTGTGACATTTATGTACAGACAGATTGTAGATACATATAAAAGCCAAGAATTGGGGGGGTATAAAGAAACGGATGGAATTTTTCTACATATAAATTGCAACAGTTCAAGACAGATCATCTGATCATAATGATAAAAAAATAACAAATAATATTGATTTGTTGTCTCTCTATTCCCGCCCTCCCTATCACACACAAATCTTACATATCTACCAGGTCCATTAAATCTATCTATCCAACTCTGTTCATCTATATATAACTGGTGGATTTATTGTGATAACCTCATGTATATGCAAGAGTAATTTCATAAGTAAAGCCTCCTATTTTTTTCATTCAAAAAGTTGAAGAGCTACGAAGACGTAAAGTGTATCATTTAAACGAGCAACCTTTTGTGCCGCATAATCTTTTTCTACATAGTCACCACCATTCTCAATGCAATTTTGCCAGGAGTTGATTGACGCATCTCTACTTTTGACACATGTTTATGACAGGGGTTGTTTTTTTAGAGCCTCGCATCGTTAATATCTGCAGAGAGATGAAACATTAAGGTTATGAATGCATAAGTTCAGTAATCATAACAATGAAATTTGCAATTCCTTCTAATCCATTCAGGTGGCATTACTTTTGGAACATCACTCATATTTTGAATTTCAATATTTCTAACCTATCAATGCTTCTAAACGAACGACATGTCGTGTTCGACAACCAGAATTTGAAATCATAACTGTTAAAAAATATATATATATTTTTTTAATTTTTTTATTACATTTTCACCCCAAACAAGGCACATTGCCACTGTGGTGTAGGGGCTACTATCAGGGGCAGCAACTACTGGGGCACTATGTTGGGATTTGGGCAGCAAGATGTCGGTTCACGTTATACTTGAACTTCTGCATGTGAGTACAGTTGAGGAAGCAGGGACCTGGAATGGAATTCCAGAGTCTAGCGGTTCTGGGGAAGAAACTATTGGAGTAGAAAGATCTTCTACATCTAGGGATTTCTACTGTGTCGGGGTGGGATTAAGCTGCCTGTAGGGTTTGTCGAGGGTGTCTACGTCGTGGGGGCACAAGTGTCTGCAGTTCGTCATAGCATTTACCATTAAAATACTTGTAGAACAGGCAGAGGGATGCAACGTTTCGTCGATGGGACAGAGGCTGAAGCTTAGATGCCAGTTCAGGGCCTATCAGATTGGCGACTCTCTTTTGAACCTTGTCTAAGAGCGAGAGACTAGCAGCAGATGCACCAGCCCAAATGTGACAGCAATACTCCATACATGGTGGCCTTATAGAGGTACAGGATACTTTCGGGTGTTAGTAGTTTTTTAGCACGGTAGAGAGAGCCTACCTTCTTTGCAGCAGCCCTGGTAATGTTTTCAATGTAATTGTTCCAACTCATGTTTCCTGTGAACTTTAGGCCAAGTAGTTTGAAAGATGTACTCTCAGGCAGGGAGTCACTGGCCATTGCTATTGGTGGCAGAGAAGGTTTCTTGTAATTATTGAAGGAAACCAGTTTAGTCTTGGCAGCATTGAATGACACCATCCATTTTTGTCCCCATTCTATTACAGATTGGAAGTCATCCTCTAGTGTTTTTGCCATTTCTTTAGTTATGTGTTCATTTGTTTTCCTGTCATGCCTGTTATAGAGTATGGTGTCATCAGCATATATACCCATCTCAGAGGCAGTTTTGTCGGGGAGGTCATTAATAAATATTAAGAACAATAGAGGTCCAAGGATAGACCCCTGAGGCACTCCCGCATTTATATCACACTGTTTAGATGTATGACCATCGAGGACAACCTGGATTTTTCTCTTATCTAAGAAGGATTTAATTATGTTAAGTGTTCTACCAGTGATACCGTATGATTTAATTTTCCTGAGGAGACCCTCATGCCATACCCTGTCAAAAGCCTTAGATATATCTAGAGCTACCGCTCTGCTCTCCCCCGCTTTGTCCAGTGAATGGTATATACGTTCAGAGATTACAGTGAGGATGTCTGCTGTGGAATGGGCTTGTCTAAATCCATATTGTTTGTCAGTCAGAAGTTTAGCATCTGTAAGGTGATGGATTAGAGCTTGGTTAATTATGGTCTCAAATATTTTGGCGAAAAGTGGGAGGAGGCTAATAGGGCGATAATTTGATGTGTCAGTTCTTTCGCCAGAATTCTTGAATATTGGTACCACAGAAGCGGTTTTCCAACAGCCCGGAAAGCAAGATTCATTAAGGCATTTGTTGTAGAGTTTGGAGAGAACTGGAGCTACTTCGGTTGAGCACGTTTTTAATAGCACAGCCGGGATGAGATCAAGTCCGCATGCTTTTGTCAAGGTTTTTTATGATAGCATGTACCTGAGCAAGGGTGATTTTCAGATCGTCTAGTGTGATGTCTGTCCGCAAAGGAAAGTCAGGCAGGGGGGTGGTTGGAAGGGTCCAGTGTGGAGTTTGAGGCAAACCAACTGGCAAGCATGTTAGCCTTGTCGGTTGCTGAGTAAACAACCTCGTGCTTGTTGGTCAGTGGAGGAATTGTTGATTGCCCATTATTTACTACACTGTTGTAGATTTTCCAGAAGTCACGAGTTTCTAATTTTTGTGCTTCGA
The DNA here is from genome assembly GCF_053919585.1 of Euprymna scolopes. Lineage (NCBI taxonomy): Eukaryota > Metazoa > Mollusca > Cephalopoda > Sepiida > Sepiolidae > Euprymna > Euprymna scolopes. Next base: position 159,613,317 of record NC_136491.1, read on the forward strand.
TGCGTTTTTTAGTGGTTTCAGTAAATTCTCTCTTAGCTGTCGCTATTTCTTTCTTAACGTTACTTCTAGCTTCTATATACTTCTGTCTGTTTGAAATGGACTTATGCCGGTTAAATCTGTGGTATGCATGCTGCCTTTGAGCAATGGCAGTTGTGCAAGTAGAAGTAAACCATTAGGGAGAGTGGGGCTTACTATAAAATTTCCGCATAGGAACATGCGCTTCGATTGCAGTTTTGAACCATTTAGTGGTCTCATTTGCACACTGTTCAGCAGGAAGAGAAAAAATATTTTCCCATTAGGCATCTCTGATAAGATCTCTGATGGCTTCCCAGTCAGCCTTTTTATAATATCTCGTTGTTTTGAGCACTGGCTCTTCAGTTTTGGGTCTAGAGTTTAGGGCGATTTCGACCATTATCACTGCATGATCAGCGTTCCTGAGTGGGCTGTCAGCATTTGTTATACACTCTTCGGGAACTGTGGTCAGAAACAGATCTAAAAGTGATGCGTGTTGTTCTTGCTGGTTAGGGAAACGGGTTGGAAACGTAACCATTTGTGATAGGGAGTGAGATATAGCGAAGCTATGTGTTGTGCTGCCCACTGCATCTGTGTGAGTAGAGAATCCAAGTCAGTTTTTTGGTGAACATTAAAGTCACCAAATACATGTACTTGTGCGCTAGTGTCGAGGGAGAGTGCTGTGTCTATGCTGTCAGAGACTTTGTTTATTATGGTGCAATCCTGGGTCGAGGGAGAGCGGTAGAGAAAATAAAAGTAGCTAATGTTATGTTGTATGTTTAGTCTAAAGCACATAAAGGCTTGATCGTCCGTTTCTAGGTTTGTTTCTCTAGTCAGGGGGAGGGTGTTACGAATGTAGACTCCAAGTCCGTGCATATGTCTGTCAGATTCATTACGGCAGAGTGGGAGATAGCCAGGCATGTTAAAGTAGTTAGAGGGGATTGAGGAGTGTAAGTTAGTCTCGCTTAGTGCTAAGATATCCGGGGTATTTGTTAGGAGAAATGCTTCAACAACAGCTAAATTAGTTCTAAGCCCACGGATGTTAGTGAATGCAAGCCTCAAGGGAGGAGGCAAGTTGGATTTGTTTGTCCCTAGGCCTGGTTTAAGCTTATCTTTTGATTGAACTGTCATCATGTTTTTAAAGAGTTTCAGTTAGGTAAGGGGGAACTGAACAAGAGGTTATGCAGGGTACTAGACATGCAACACAAGTAGACCATCAGCTGACCTTTCTTCAACTAGGACTGTGGCCTCAGGAAAGCCCATCGGGGATGAGTGCAGGGTCCCTTTCCATGCACGACATGGCACTACAAACATCCCGATATTATACAACTGTTGATGGAGCAGCTGCTCTAAGCACTACCAAAGAGTAAGGGCACCTGTACTACCAGTTGGAAACAGCAGCCAGGAACTGTCAATTCGGTACCCTCAACCCATCAGAAGAAGGTCACTCCAATCTAATTGCACAGGTTGTGTGGTATTCAAGCACTCCCAAGTGCCCAGTTTTGAGTGTAGGGATGTGTCGGGAGTGGGGAAACGGCATTCATTGCCCTAGACAAGAAACAAGATCTACCACTTAGTGTTTCTGTCAAATCACTGTGATAGCGTCTCTGCGCCTGACTAATAGGCAAAGAAGGAGTATGGAAGCTGGGCAATAGACAGAGCCTATCTACTCCTTAATATGGCAGGGTACAACTATAATATGGATGCTTTAAAAAGTTTGTGTCTGTTTTCTTCAAAAAAGATAAGACTCAATAGTGGGAAACTGTTTTTCCTCAATTAAAAGAAATGGCCCTCTTGTAAACGAAGTGCATTACACAGATGTATAGATAAGCTATTAGCAATCCAGATCTGAAATGGAAAACTAAAATTCAATCAGTTGTTAAGATCACTGGAAAATGATCAGATCATTCTCCCGTTCCAGAAAGTACCTCACTCCTCCTCTACGTCACACATGTCTTACGATGGAATAATGCTCTCACACCTAGGCAACTGCCACCTAGAACACTCTTTCTTGTCTTTAAAGCAGAGTTTCCTAAAGTGGGCCCCACAGAGCCCTGGGACCCTGTGAGTGAGGCTGAGGGAGTCCAGAAGCCCTTTCTTTAAGAGGACCAAATGCTTTATATGGAAAAATTAAATGGTTGTAGACATTTAATTATTGATCTTTGTTTACTGGAAACATAACTACAGGTTTAAAGGGTTTTAGGATGGTTCATGAAAAAGAAAATAAAAAATAAATTAACAAAAAATACAACAATTTTTGATTAATCAAAAACAAAAACAAAAAAATCAAAGAACCCCAAAATCATTAGTTAGTGTTAAAATTGGATATAATTGTTTTTATATTTATTTTAGAAATTATCTTGTTAGTGTTCCATGAAAAATCTTTACCCTGCGTTGAAGAGTACAAAATCCGCTTCGTAATTTAATGAAGGATAATTTCTTACAGAAAAGAAAAGACATTTTTAGTCTTTCTCTATATTGTTATTTCTGCGGAAGGTGTTCGAATAAGGCTTAATCTGAAAAACATTCACAGCAAGATCTTGTCTAGATAAATTTTCCTTTCCCTCTTGGTTTACTTAAAATCAAACGAAATTTCTATGAACAGAATTTTTTTTTCAAGAACTTCTCATCTTTGAAACATATTACCACGGGTCTGTTACCCTGTAGACTACAACATTGTCAACTTTAAGTTCAATGTTAACAAAAGTTTGTTGAACCGTCATCGTCCATATCTGTTGCCAAACTTTCACAAAAAATACTCGACTAGCTACAACCATATAAAAGATTTCCTCCCACTCTCTGTGTCTAAATCTAAAAGCAGATTCCATGAACAAAGCTTTTTTTCTCAGAACTGCCCGCCTGTGGAACACTATTCTGCTGGCCTGCTTCCCGGTTGAATATAACATAGTAGCCTTCAAATCCAATGTAAACAAGTTCTTATTTAGCTGTCTCTAATAAATAATCAAATTCTACCCAATTTACACTATTAACGATTACTACACTATACCACCTTGCACTCATTAACCATTATCCTCGAGTGATTTTCGGGCCTTGATAAGTGGTAACTATATGGCCGTCCAATGCATGTCCGCATGTAAAACGAATGTTAAACTAAATCTGAGATGATGATGATGACGCTTTTCCTACTTTTCTTTTCAATCTATTCATCCTATTCCAATTCTGATCTTCATAATTTATTAATGTGATCTCTATATTTCCGAGACATGTTATCTCAAGACATATTATTAATTGTCGAACATCATTCTGTTTCCAAACAGAAATGTTAACATTCAATAAATTTTAAAAAAAAATGCTTTGCACTCTCCCAACGGTATTCTTTGTTTCATTAATAAATTCACGACTTTTCCAAAAAAAAAAAAAAAAAGGTAAGAAAACGCCAGCAGACCATTGTGAGAATATAAAGGAGGTGTAGAAGCGACGGAATTGGCCACCAGAGATGAAGAAATTACACGAATAATCATAGAAACACAAGGAACAATGCCCTCAAACTGAAATAATCAAATGAAATCACATTCAAAGGAAAATCACATTCAAATCAGACACATAAGCAAAATCAAATCAAAGCAAGAAAAAATTTGAAAAAAAAAATACGAGAAAATTGGATTCAAAAACAGGCTGGGAAGATACAGCATATCAATTTTGCTCATTAGGATTGAGCCAGCCCCAGTTTTGAACTGTTTTAGGTGATCCATGAGGCGCAACTTCATGTTGCGCATACTTCAGATGCCATCTTTTGCTGTAGCAAACATGTACTTGACATGCAAGTTCAGAAAGGCATCTTGCAGCAGATTTCCAGTACACCATTACATGGAGTACCACCTTGTCACCTGACAGATGTGTTTATTCGGGGGGGGGAGGTATCTCCCCAGTGAATTAAACATTCAACTAGATACTAACCTGAAAATTTCTGTGATTCAACACGGTACATACAATGCCTAGCCTTTCCAAACGGTCACCCATCTGGTACTGGCCAGCTCATTGTTGCTACAGCATATAGCAATAATGAAAACGGCTGAAATCTTAAGGAAAACTCTTGAATGTTGAAAAAACCCACATACACTCTGAACAGTAACTTAAATACAGCAACAGAAAAAAAAAAAAAAAAAATATGACCACAGAGAACCAAAAAAACCGTAACCACAAAATGATAAGTAAAATATGTCACCCGCAATTAAATCTACATTGTATGACACTACACCAAAGAGTCGTTCTTGTAAACTATTATGACATCCGGTCTCCTTGCTTGGATCTATCTGTTTGTATCTCCATGTCCCATGTTGTTATACGGTTTCTGTTTTCAAATACTGCTACTGGTTTGTGTTTGTACCATTTATATGGATGTAGGCAGTTGTTTGCATAGTTTCCAGCGCACTGTCTTCCTTACCTGGTTGTGTCTTATATTCTTTTTAGGCAAGTTTGTTGCATATGTAGTTTATCATTTCGTCTTTTGTTAACAGAGTTTACATTTGCTGTTTTCTTATGTCATGGTGATCTTAGCTTTGATATATTCGATTCTAATCACACTATTTTCTGCAGCTGTTAGTAGTAATTCTGTTTCTCTGTTTATGCGTCCTTTTCGTAGCCATGTCCAAGTGTTTGCATGAGTCATCTTTGCCATCCTCATAAATCGTCCGTGTAGCTGTTTCTCTTCCCATTTTTCTTTTCTCGTCTCATCCTTTTCCTTTTCTTTTTCTGTCTTGCTCATTTTGTAGTGTCTCTTAGCTTTTCAGTATCCTGCATTATGTATTTTTCTCATTCTTTTTTTGTGTTATTCATACAGTCTTCTATACTAAGCAGTCCTACTCCACCATCTTTTCTTTTCACATAGAATCGGTCAGGATCATTTTTTGGAGTGTAGCACATTGTGCATGGTCATAAGTTTCCTGGTCTTCTAGTCGTAATTCCTCATTTCTTCTTTGATAAAAAGAATGTAAAGAGTTAACAAGAATGAAGGGTGATTATTGCAAACACAAGAGATGCCTATTCAAGACTAAGATTATAAATAGAAGGAAAAGAGTTCCACAAGTTTGTAGTTTTTGGAAAGAAGCTACTGGAATAGGAAGCTGTATTACAATGAAGTATCAAAACAGCAAATTGATGAAGACCACTAGACCAACGAGTTAAACGAGCTGGAACAAAGGAAGGAGAGGAAAGATTAGATAATTCTAAAGAACACATACCATAATAGTATTTATAGATAAAAACTGAGACTAGCAATATCACGTCTGCGAGAGAGAAGTTGCAGAGAAGGAAGAAGAGGGTCAATCAAATTACAGATACGTTTCTGCACCTTATCAAAAACATTTAAATGAGACAGAAATTCACCAGCCCAAATATGAAAACAGTACTCCATATATGGTCTGATAGTAGATTTGTAGAGAATAACCTCAAGTGTGAGAATGTGTTTCGAACACTAGAGAAAAGCAACTTTCCGTGAAACAGAAATAGCAATGGGTCTAATATGTGGACGGTATGAAGCATTTGATGAGAAAGAAAGACTAAAAAGTATTAAGTTGATTTCTTCTCTCTTATATGAGAATCTCAGGGGGAAAAGAGACACACCTACGATTGTAAGACACAAGCTGTCTTAACAGGATTAAATGAAACAATTGTTTTCACTACAACTTGGATGTCTTCAAGTCTAATGTTAACAAATTCCTAATGAACCGCCCCCCTAATTAAACACTTCATAAAATCTCCTCACTAACGTAATGTACTTGCAATAACCCTTATCCCTGAGTGGCTTCCGGGCCTTGATAAGTGGTGATCACTGTGTAAAAAAAAAAAAAAAAAAAAAAACTATTTCGTAATCCAATCCATAACTGAACCCAAAGTCAACTTCTAGATGAGCTGCATATTTCAACTGATCTGAGCAAGATGGACGAGAAGCAATACGAGAATATAGAGTGGCATAGATATTCATTTTCGGAACAATATTCTTTGGAAAATCATTAATCATTGAAAAGAAACAGTGTTGGGTCTAGAATAGAACTTTGTAGAACACCAGCATTGATGGGAAAAGACAATGGAAAGACACCATCAAGAATTACTAGAGAGCTTTTATCAGAAAGAAAAGACTTAAGGTCAAGAACCTTACCACCAATATTATAACCCTGGAGTCTATGTAGGAAACCAGAATTCCACACTTTGTTAAACACTTTTGAAATGCAAATACTTCCACAGAATGTGCTCCGATGGAATTACTGCATCTGTAATCCACAATTTAAGTATCCCCAACTCAATTAACAACAAAATCCCCTTTACTATCAAGGTCTCCAGATGACAGAATATTTCCTACTCTGATTGCATCTTTCTTCGGAACGCTTGCTCCCTGTTTGCCAGACCATAGTAGTATGCAGAAATTTAAATGTAATGTGAACCAATATCTTGGTGCACTACTCCTTTACCAGGTTACCTCTATAAGTCTGGTTCTTATGCTTCAGTAGCAATATACCATGGGGTTTGTTTTACAATTCACGTGGTCAAAATTGAAGTACATAACAAATAAATGTTATCAAGGGCAAGATAAGTTACTCTTCTACCTAACTGGATAATTTTTTTAGTGGTTTTGCTAACTTTAAAACGTTTAATAATTTTGAAAAAGAAAGTGCTTAGCGTTTACATGAGAGCAATAAAAATGGCTGCGCTCTTGGCTTGTAAATTTCTAAGTTTTGAAAATTAGTTAAAACTAAAAGATTATATAAAATACTGTTAGAAACCCACCAAATATATGTTACTATGACATATATTGGGTGCGTTTCTAACAGTATTTTGTATACTATTTTAGTTTTAACTCATTTTCTAGTTCTTATGCTTCAGTAGCAATGTACCATGTTTTAGGCGAACTCAAGTAAAAAAAAAATCAACAGTAATCATTACAACGTTGCGTTTATCAAAATTGCCGAGAGGGAAAACAAAAAAATATTCATGAACATTTGATATCCAAATATTCTGTCTTTTTTATTCTATTTTTAAAATAACATTCATGAAATCAATAATTCGACTCAACAAGTTTCCAGACTGAACTTGATTTGAAAAGGTCACACGATTCAATAAACTAAAGTAAAGTTTGTGTTTCTTATGAAGTTCAGATGTTTGTATGATGAAATCAACACAATTATTTTAAAACTGATTATAGATTTTTTTTTTTATTACTTTGTATCACTTTTTTTGTTGTTTTAGTTTCGTCTTTTGAATTTACACTCGATTCTCAGAAGCTAGAATTTCTTTTCACGTCTTTCCTTTCATTATTGATTGTTCGATGATGCGTTTTTAGTTTGCTAATTATAAAATACAGAACACATTTTTTGTTTAAATATGAAATAGAAATGTAAGTAAATATATACATCAAAAGGATCAGGCAAACATTTTAGCAAAAAGTCTCATAACAAATTTGTTGTCTGCGTTTTGGCAGCTAATTTAGGACAAATCTGATGCACTGAATCCAAAAATGACATTAGATTTTCTCAATCAGGTCAAGTTTTTGAGCTCGGATCATATATCATGTTTTAAATTTTTTAAGAAGTTAGTGAAAGTAAAATGCCATGTTGAATAATTTTTTTGATTCGAAACAATTATTTTAATGACAAGAAATATTCAGGTCCAGGTGATTATGTCGAAAAAGAAATCAATTTGAAATCATAAAACCTCAAAATCTTCCAAAAATTGGTGCTGAGCATTACACGAAGAAGGACTGGCCTGTGCGGGAGGAATTAGTGTCTTGCAAAGAAAGGAACGTCATCGACGACTCTTTGATGGACAGAGAAAGAATACTCTTCCTACTGCTGCACATCAAGTTTTGCTTAATCAAGCGGTTTGCCAAGGCTCTGGACAGGATGGTAACTGACTTATTTGTATCTGGCTTTTCCAGGATTGACCATGGAGAAATTAAAAGCTGGCATCTTTGACGGTCCTCAGATTCGGCAGTTCATCAGAGACCCCGAATCCAAAAACTCAATGAATAAAGTGGAATGGGAAGCGTGGAAGGCATTTGTTCTGGTAATGAATAACTTTGTTGGCAACAATAAGGCAATAAACTATGCAGAACTTGTCAACAACATCCTGACTGTTTCAGAAACCTGGGCTGCAACATGAGTGTTAAGATGCACTACCTATTTTCACATATGGACCGCTTTCCTGGGAACTATTAGTGACGAGAAACGGGAGAGATTCCATCACAACCTGAAAGAGAAGGGGACCAAGTATCAGGCTCGCTGCGATGTAGTCATAATGGCTGACTATTGTTGGCATCTGAAAAGAGACCTCTTTACGACTGAGCATTCCAAGAGTTCACAGAAGTTTGACCTCTGAAGTTTGAACAATGGTTAAGCAACATGCAATATACATGTATTTACCTCAATGTTCACTAATCAGTTTAATGTAATCGATGTTTCGATCAGGTAATCAATATATGTTGTTGGCGAAACATTTTTTCTCTTAAACACATATTTAGGATGATATATGTTGACAAAAATCAGTTGATAATGTCACAAAAATACAATCGTTTTTATACTATATAATCATTTTTCAAATCAACTTAGCACAAAAATGATGAAAAGAAACAAATGTCATTTCCTGATTCACAAATACCCTAAATTAGTTGTAGAAATCTAGACAACATTCAAAAAAGTAAAATATTGTTGCCCAGTGTAATCTTGCTTACTTGTTTGCACAATGAATGTTTTACATAAGAAGGGGAATGGTAAAGGAGAGCGGTAGTAGTAGCAGCAGTAATAAGAAAGAATAAAACTCATCTTTTTTTATTACTGTTGCATAACCTCGCCTCTAAGGAGCAGTTAAGTTTTTGTATGTCACGATCAAATAAAACATGTTTATCAGATTCAAATCAACAAATCATAAAGAGTGAAATTAAATTATAACTTGTTAGAAAACTAATTACATTTGCTGCAAAGAAGGTGGGCTCCCTCTACCAGAAAACTACTCACACCTGAGAGTATCCTGCATCTTGAAAAAGCTACTATTCGTCCATGCATAGAGTATTATTACTACATCTGGGCTGGTGCATCTACCACTAGTCTCTCTCGCTTAAATAGGATCCAAAAAAGAGTCTCTAATCTAACCCGATCCCACACTAGCAACCAAACTCTAACCTCTGTTCCATCGCAGCAATGTTAACAAGTATTTTAATGGAATATGCTTTGACGAACTCATAGCACTTGTGTCCCTTTAATATAAATACTCCTAATTAACCTGACAAGCTTCAAAATCTCACCATTTACTGTACAGGTGTCTAGATGCTGAAAAGTCTTCTACTCTATCTGTTCCTTCCCTTGAACTGTTAGATGATGAAATTCCCTCCCTATTTCCTGCTTTCCTGACTGTACTAACACACTGAAATTTAAATGCAATGTGAACAGATATATCGCTGCTCAACTCTTTACATAGACAAAGCCCCAATTACGTCCAAGTGGCAATATGCTTCGTTTGGACCCAGTTATGCATCTAGGGGTTAATGTTAAAATGTTGTTGCTTTATAACTACCATGATTGGCTTCCTTGACACTGGAAATGTAGGTTTAGCAGTTAAAATCAGTGTTTCAACTTATTTAGAGGCCAAGATATTGCAAAACGTACATTTTACGGCTGCCATTTTGTAAATTCCAATATGGCCGCCATACACACATCTGGGTAAATGCAAACATTGGTTTTCTGATTCCTGAGACAATAAACTTTCCAAAAATGTATAGTTTTGCAAATCTTCAAAAACTTCCCACAAAAGTTAAAATCGAGACATAAGGGTAAATAAGAGTGAAACAAGAAACAGACAAAACAAAATACCATTCAATTGCAGTAGTTCTTTTAGACTGAGGACACTTCATCCAATATCATCTCCCACTGTCATCTGATGGGGGTGCCCTCTTATTCTGAGATTAAAATTATTACAACACAAAGAAATTAACGGGGGAAAAATACCGAAACTACAGATATCTGTGGTCTGGCTTCTTTGTTTATAATCAATCCTTAAGTCAATTTTACCATGTCTCATCCCTTCAAGCTTCCAACTCAGAAGCATCACTATTCTATCTCATATGACGTCATTTTCTCACAGCAGACAATTGCCCCCCAAAAAACAGTCATCTGACTTATTCTATTTATATGTTAACTAAATACTAGTGGACGTACTTTTAATCTTTAACAAAAAAGGAATTTCTTTTCTCTCTAGCATCAGACGGAATTTCCATGGACAAAGCTTCCTTGCAAGGGGTTCCTATGGAATACATTACCGTAAGATTGGTTCTATGCTGATTACCACACGATTGTTTTCAAATCTAATGTAAAACTATTTTTCTAATGAACTGCCCCAAAACTAATGAAGTGCAGTTCATATTATGTAGTGACTTACATATGAAAAGCAGAACGCTAATCTTGAAAATCACTATTTTTAAACTTAGCTTTTCATTTTCTTAAATGAACAAAAACACTTGAGTCAATTCAACATCTTGACCCCCCCCCCAAAAAAAAAAACAACTTTTGTAACTGATGTCTACATCACTTCATTTTCGACAATTTTTGATGTTTTGAATTGAAGTTTAAATTCTCAAAAATTGTATGAGTCAATTTATTTCCAATGATTTGTTCGATTCCATCGAAATCATTTTCAACTAATATTTTCGGTTGAAAACATCATTTTATTTCAATGAAGAAATCAATAAACAGCAACGTCTCGACTCTAAATAATGGTTTTCATTAAATTGCTACAAGAAAACCAAAACCTTTCATCATCATCAGCAGCAGCAGCAGCAGCAGCAGCAGCAGCATCGTCATTGCCATCGGTGTCAATGTCATAGTCATTATCACCATCATTATCATTGTTGTTGGCATCATCATTATCATCATTGTCGTCATCGACATAGTCGTCGTCATCATCATCATTGTCGTCATGATCATTTTCAATAATGTCATCGTCTTAGTCGTTATCATCATCATTATCATCGTTGTCGTCATTATTATCGTCATCATAATCATTCCCATCATCATCATTGTCATTAACATTCACATGTAAGTACCCAATGTCTTTCTAAAAAGAATTCTAATGAGAAAGATATCAAGGAAAGGAAAACCAACACTAAGCATCTAATTCATATAAAATGAATGATGCTCAGCAATAATAATCATCATTAGTTCGACGTCTGTTTTACATTCTGGCATGTGTTGGATGGCTTTTAGAAACTGACTTCCAAATAAGCTTATCTCTGGCCAGGTCTTTATTTATCTCTGTTTTTTTTTTATTAAATCTATTCTTATTATTTCCTCCCATGTTTTCTTTGGCCTTCATCTGTGAACTGGACCTTCTGCATCAACTGTTCTACATCTTCTGACCCAAGAACTCTCATCTATTCTTTCAATATAGCCAAACCATCGGAATCTATAGAGAGGTGTATGAAGAACAGCAGATTCCGATGGTTTGGCTATTATTGAAAGAAATGAGAGGTCTTGGGTCAGAAGATGTAGAATATCTACTATAGGCGCCCCATAATCCGTGTGGTGGGAGATGAGGAGAAAAGAAAAGAAATATAACAAAAGAAGAGGACATGGGTTTATCTAGGTAGACAATGGAGAGCTAAGGTGCGGCTTTAATTAGGATGTGACAGATAATGAGAACAGCTGAGAACAGCATGTTTTTTTAGGTGCGGTTGTGATTACAATATGACAAAAGACCTGAGATATATTTAGGATTAGAAAGGGGTTTTAAGTGGATTTGGGACACAGTTGAAGCGTGGCTTGGAGCAGATGGAGAAATGAATTGATCAACCAACGAACAGACACAGCCTCGACAGTAGATGCAGATGTTGACTTTAGCATTTAAAGGGTCAGGGAGGTCAGAGTTGAACTAATATATATGGAATGTGTCAGAGTTTGTGAATTTCTTTAGACTTGTGTTTTATTTTTATATTGGTGAGCCTGTGTGCTCTGATGAACTGACCGACACAACTTCGACAGAATTTTTAGAGCCGATGACGCACACACACAACAAAAGTTCATATCCGTCAAGTATTGGAATGTGTATATTTTCATTTCTTGTTTTATATTATCTTTATACTTATGATCCTGTGCGCGTCCCACTTGGCAGTTGCCAATGCATACAAGATGACAACACAGTCAGAACCAGAATGAAAGAAGATGAAAGAAAAATCCATAATACACAACATTTGGGGTCAAGCTAGGGACACATGGTGTCACATATTGTCCAAATTTAATCTTCCTTTGTGATCATCAGATCTAAGATCGGAGAGTAGGAAGTCGACTTTATGTTTATTTTCAGCATAAAACTCTCCCTTATTTTCTTCTTTAGTTCTCACATTCCATGAACGATGTTTCTCACAAAGGGGAATAATTGCTGTTTTCTGAGTCATAATCTATCCATATAATATTTTTGCTGGCTGGTTTTTGACCTTGAGGTGTTTTTTTTTAGTTCCTTACATAAGGTGGCTTTATGCCTTGTCTAGAGCGATTTCCATAAAAAAGCTTGCATTAAACATCTGTTGTATCATTTTTATATTTCTCCGAATGCAACATATACTTTCATATAATTTCTCCTCATGCAACGCATGTCCTCAACACTAGGCATGATTCACTTCAATCATTACACTGTATAGATATGCCTCAGAGACTGTTCATTTGGTTGACCGTGATAATTCACTACTGGTTAATAACGGCAGAAATCCACATAATTTATTCTATTCATTTCTAATTCTTGCAATGTTGCATATTTAACTGAAATGTTGCATATTTAACTGAAATGTTGCATATTTAACTGAAATGTTGCATATGAAATTATGTATATTTCCATAGCTTATATGGGAAATTAATTTTGAACTAATTGTCCTTTCTGATTTACAGGTGTTTGAATTGAGTCAGGTGTGCGATGGCTCTGTTCAGTCTTGAAAGACAATGGATAACCCCTGTAATTGTGAGGCAAGGATTGCGCAATCTCCAACCCCACTTCTCCTAAATTGGCATTGCTTGAATCTAGTGGCAAGGAGAAATGCTAGACGACTGTAAACGATGCCGAGATAAGCAGAGAGCACACACAGCAACTGGAATTCCCAAATGGTCACCCATTTTAGTGCTGACTCAGGCTAAACGTTGCTTAACTTTGATGATCTAATGAGAACCAGTGCGTCAACATAATTATACCATTATGAAATTATGCTGAGTGTCATGCAGTGATCTTGTTTTGTATTTGGAAAGATGCATATCACAGGAGACTTTTGATGCCAATAACAAGCTGCCATAAATATATTGGCATGACTAGGATAAATATCTCTTGCTGTCTAACGTGCCACCTCTCTTTTCATTAAATCTCTAGACACTAATAGGGCACGCACAATTTTCAAGAAAGACTTCTGTAATATCTTAGCTCAAAATAATTATCCCTGCTGTTTAAAACTGCAGCATTCACCCCCTTATTCATTCAAGCACATAAACATGCTATCAACCAAGATTCGAGAGTTGGGAGTGATATCAAAATGTTTTAAAATGTTTTCTTACCGGCCTTTCTTAATAAATTCAGCAATTTTAATTTATATCAACAACGTTATCATGTTCCTGAGAACGACTCATGCAAGTCGAAAGTACATTTCTTTTTTTTTTTTACACAGTGATCACCAATACATTCTTTTGCACTGGATTTTTTCTGTATATGGATAAAAATTCAAATATTTATCATAATCTATATTTAAATTATTAGGGACTTATCTGTCCTTGTTTATTTTTTTTAAGATAGCTATCCGAGACGGTCCCTTTCTGCTTACTAAAAAAAAACTGATTTTCTTCCTTAAAAACAAAACTACCCGACCAATCTATATGATTTTCGGAATATCACATCTTTTTGTATTTTCTGTATTGTTACCTTTTTAAAACTCAGAACTCCAAACAAAAAACAAAATGGAAAGGATGTTGTAGTTTGCTTGCAACATTGTGTGTAATTTAAAAGGTGTTTGAAGGCTATATCAATGCGGTTCGTAAGAAGCACCGTAGACACAAATTAGTATATAAAAGAATAATTATAATATTAAAAGAATTTTTAAAATAATTTTTAATTATATTATGATTATATACCAACATAATGTGTCATATAAGATGGAAGGCGTTGGTGTGCCTAATGTCTGTTTTATTTATTTTTTAACTTCGTCTCTGTATTGATTTTGAGAATAGCGACAAAAGAATTGTCAGTGTGTACATATTATATAAATTATATATACATTCAACAACGCAACATTAGGATTGACGTTTGATCTCTTTCTTTAAGTGAATTACAAAAGCTATTTTTTAAATTCAATTCTAAAAGTTTTTTTTTTCCTAAATAAAATGTTTATTCTTTTTCCTTAATATTTGCGAAACAGCAGAAACAATAATTAAGGGCTTCCATACCTTATTAGGATTAACGTTTGATCTCTTTCTTTAAGTGATGCGAAAAGATTATATGAAAAATCAAAGAATATTCACGGACGGTGTTAGGGTGAAACACCAAGTTAAGATTTTAATTACATTTTTATTAATATTTTAAAAACAAAAAGTACAAAAATAAATGAATTGAATAAAAAGAAATTTCTAGAAATTTTTGTTCAGTTTGATTGGTAAAAAGCTAATTGCAGATTTCTGACTATTACCTGGTTTAATGTTTTTTATAATCCGTTTTCAAGTAAAAACTAGAAGAGAAAAACCCGAAGAAGAAGAAGAAGAAGAAGAAGAAGAAGAAGAAGAAGAAGAAGAAGAAGAAGAAGATTTAAAATTCGAACTCTTCATATTTTGGAGAGGGAGGGGATAGGTGGAACAGTTTAGAGGATTTTAAATTTTCAAGTCGGATTACGATTATACCTTCAAAAACTGGGATCTGTTTTTAAGGTCATTTAAGGCCAGTTGAGAAATTAATTTCTAAAATGTGTTTCTCTCTTTTTAGTATCATTATCGTCAAGCGAAGAGATGAAAATGGGTACAGGGAGATAATAACGGTTATGGGTTGCGAGTAGATTTTAAATAATGACCCACAAAGGTTCAATTCTCATTGCAAACGATAAAAATACAATTGCGAATTATTCATAACTTCTACACGGTTGTGGCTGACAGAACGAGAACATGCTATCCACATGGGGTAAATTTTTTTTATTGTATTTTCATCCCAAACAAAGCACGGTGCGACTTTGATGAAGGGGCTACTATCTGTGACATAATTACCTGGCATAGTATGTAAGGAGTGGGGCAGTAAGAGGTCTGGTTACATTATACTTAAACTTCTGCATGTCAGTACGGTTAGGGAAGCAGGAACCCGGAAGGGAATTCCAAAGCAGCAGTTCTGAGAGAATAAACTATTAGAGTAGAAGGCTTTCTGGCATCTGGGGATCTCTACTGTGAAGGGGTGGGATTTTGCTGCTTGTTGAGTTTGTCAGGTTCCAAGAGCTGGTAGTTCGTCGGAATATCTACCATTAATATACTTGTAAAACAAGCAGACAGATGCAATATTTCGTTGATGGGGCAAAGGTTGAAGCCTAGCTGACAGTGCAGGACCTATTAGGTTGGCGACTCTTTTTTGAATCCTGTCTAAGAAGGAACGACTAGTAACATATGCGGTAACAATACTTCATAAATGAGCGAATGGTGGCCTTGTAGAGGTACGGGATACTCTTAGGTGTAAGTAACTTTCTAACACTGTAGAGAGATCACACCTTCTTTGCAGCAGCCTTGGCAATGTCCTCAATGTATCTGTTCCAATTCATGTTCTCTGTGAACGTTAGACTGAGGAATTTGAATGAAGTACTTTCAGGTAATGTATTATTAGCCATAGGAGTTGAGAAGGGTTCTTGTAATTATTAAAGGAAAAAAAAAGCTTAGTCTTGGCAGCATTGAATGTGACCATCTATTTTGACCCCCTTCCATTACCAACTGGAGGTCTTCCTCGAGGGTTTCCACCATTGCCTTGGATATGTGTTCATTCATTTTCCCCTTATGACTGTTATAGAGTGAAGTGTTGTCAGCAAATATAACCATCTCGGAGACAATTTTATCAGGGAGATGATTTATGAATATCAGGAAACAACCCTAACCTCTGAGGTACACCCACATTTATATGATATTGTTTAGACGTACGACCATCAAAGAAAACTTGAATTCTTCTCTTATCTAAGAAGGATTTAATTATGTCATGTATTCTTCCAGTGATACCCTATGATCTGATTTTCCTTAGAAGACCCTCATGCCATACCCTGTCAAAAGCCTTAGATATATCTAGAGCTACCGCTCTACCCTCTCCTGCTTTGTCCAGTGACTGGTATATACGTTCTGAGATTACAGTTAAGATGTCTGCTGTTGAACGGGCTTGTCTAAATCCATATTGTTGGTCAGTCAGAAGTTTAGCATCTGTAAGGTGTTGGACTAGAGCTTAGTTAATTATGGTCTCAAATATTTTGGCGAAAAGTGGGAGGAGGCTAATGGGGCTATAATTTACTTTCGCCAGAATTCTTCAATACTGGTACCACAGAAGTAGTTTTCCAGCAGGAAGGAAAGCAAAATTCGCTAAGGTATTTGTTGAAAAGTTTAGAGAGAACTGGAGCAACTTCAGTGGAGCATTTTTTAATAGTACAGCCACGATGATATCAGATCCACATGCTTTTGACGTGCCTGGGTTTTTTATCATGTACTTGAGAAGGGGTGATTGGTATATCATCTAGTGTGGTTTCTGTCTGCAAAAGAAAATCTGGAAGGGAGTGGTTTGCTGAGTCCAAAGTAGAGTTAGAGGCAAACCGATGGAAAAGCAGGTTAGACTTCTCGGTTACTGTGCAAACAACTTCAAGATAATAATGGGCTCTGTTTAAAATTTTGTGCAGATTTCCGAATTCGACAGAAAGATTCCTGAGTTGGACATGATACACCTGAAAAAGGTCGACGGTTACATCAACCGAAACATTGTGACAAAATTTAGGATCGAAACAGTAATCCAAACAATCCAAATAAAACTATGAACGAATTTTAAGAATTTCCTTTTTAATTTCCCCCACTCTATCTGTGCCTAAACCTATATGTAGATTCCATGGACAAAACTTCTTTCTTAGAATTGCACACCTGTGGAACTTTCTTCCATTTCTCTGCTTTCTAGCTGACTACACTGTAGTCATCTCCAAGTTCAATGTAAACAAGTAATCGAATTTACCAAATTTCCACTACTAACGATTACTACAATATTGTCCCATTGACTATTGTACACTCATTAACCCTTATCCTTGAGTGGCTTCTGGGCACTTGATAAGTGGTGACTCCTTTGTAAAAAAATAAATAAATAAATCGCGTTAGATATGTCAAGAGCTATTACCCTAGAAAGGAAGCTACCGTTGACAGATTCGCTAATCCTATAAGATATAACAGTTAGCACCTGCTATAGATCTAGCAGAATAGAAACCACATTGCATGTCAATGAGGAGGTCATTTTTGCCGAGGTAGTTGACTGCTTATCTATTTTAATATTTATTAATAATATTTATTATTATTATTATTATTATTATTATTATTATTATTATTAATAGTAGTTTATCATTTTTTTTTCGTTTTCCTAAGGTAAAGTTTGTGTGTGTGCGCGCAAATGAATACACATAGATTTGTATGTGTACAGAATCTTAAGATGAAAGTAACGTTTTCACTCGAATATTTCACTTCAACGATGTAGATTAATTAAAATACTTAACCTTCAAGCAACACTTATGAATACAATTTTTAGTAGAATTAAAAAAAACAAAAACATATTTGAAATGATCTGCGAATGATGTGAGTTATTACTCTTATTAATTTCACATGAATCTTTTTGCAAAAATTCAGGTCTACAACTGAAATTATTTGCATCTTGTCGGCTTCTTTGAAATTCTTTGAAATTGATTTGCAACTTTCTGAAATAATAAAATCGATAACAATATGCGAGATATTTGTCTGTCGGTGTTCTCTCTGCGTCTGACACTTAATTTTAATCTATTCGATCCAGGAACGTGTAATTTGGAATCATTCTCTCACTTTACAGCTTTTCATGAGCCAAAGCGGTATGTCTATATATAACTATATAATCCATTCTCAAATTGAGCACTGTCGTTAATATTATCGTTTACTATTTAACGTTATGGAAAATCTCTTTGCAAATAAATAAATGTAGAGTTGAATGTAATAAACAAAGAAGAAAGTGCCCACGTGTGTGTGCCTTATGTGGTTATACGACTTACCTTCAAGTGGGATCTGAGAAAGAGAGAGATTAAAGATTGCGGCCGTGGATTTATAAGGTGTGATCTCGTGGAATCGCACATATGCAAATGGATTGGAGTCAGTTTTTTTAATAAAATGTCTGTTAGCAGAGATGAGGGGTAGAACGTGTGCTGGAAGTTGAGAGAGAAAGTTGACAGTGACGAACTCTAGCTGAACTTTTGTCTATTTTATTTTATTTATTTTATTTATTAATTTATTATTATTATTTTATTTTATTTTTTGCTGTTTACCAGCCCATTTAACTGCATATCACTTAACCGTGGTGTCTGTTACATGGTTTCATAGTTAAAACTGCTGACTATCAACTAGATCTGATCCTTAGTTTTGGAGTGGATGGGTGTTAGTCTAGCCGCACTGGAGAACTGTGATACAACGAGGTAGTCTATCTGTTGATGACTGTATGGTTGTAAATTGCTGGAATCCGTCTGAATTGCAATGTCTGCTATGATTGTCTTTCCGGAGACAAGATACAGCAACATGCCCAAAGATATACTGACTGAACTTCAAACAAATTTTCTAATGGAGCCCAATAAGGAATATTCGCCTTACTACAAAAATGTTAGTTTTATCTTGATGTCTTAAACTTCTCACCCCCTACCTATTTTTTTGCTGATGAGGAGATTATGTTCCAAGGCAAAACCTTGTCAATTATTGACAATAATTATTGACAATAATTATTGACAACAATTATCGTCAATAATTATTGACAATAATTGTTGTTAATAATTATTGACGATAATTGGTGACAGTAATTGAGACTTTGTTTTTAACAGACAAAACTTTTGTCAAATTATTGTCAATATTATTTGTCAATCTTAATAAAATGAATATCGTTTCTGAAACGATCGTACACTCAAATTGATTTTGTTTTGTTTTTCCTTTCGAAACTGATTCATAATTTTCGATTATTAATCATTTTACTCAATATTAATTTAGCTCTAGTATATATATACCTATTGAGCTTATTATGTATCTACAGTACACTGGGCACTGTTCTTTTAAAAGTATTAAATACATTTATTAATACATTTACTAGTACATTAAAAAAACTCTGCTCTTTAGACTCCAGGCCTAATCCCCTTTATAAAATATAATATGTGTGTGTGTGTGTGTGTGTGTGTGTGTGTGTGTGTGTGTGTGTGTGTGTGTGTGTGTGTATCTATATATTCTACATACAACATGTGACCACATGTGCTTTTACTTTGCCCTCGTCAGCCGCTAACCAGAGGTGATAACACAGTTTCGATGGCTAAAGCGGGACTGCCACCCCTGGCGCCACCAGCAGCAATAGCTGGTGGGCAAAGCAATAAATAGGATTAAAAAAAAAAAAATTTTTTTAATTTTACCTGGCATATTCAAGCCGAGGAAAAACGCTGTTTTTAACTTTTTCCTTTTTAACTTTTTAATTTTTATTTATTATTAACTCTTTAATTTTCCCTTTTTTCCTTTTTTTTCCTTCTTTTCCCCTTTTTCCTTCTTTTTCTTTCCTTTTTTCTCTTTTTCCCCTTTTTTTTCTTCCCCTTTTTCTTTTTTTTTTTTCAAGAGCAGTCCGAGAACGGAAGAAGTGGACAATATTATGCTCTCTTTGCAAATGCCTTCGAATTGCGCCAGATCCAGCATGATGCCTGTCTAACAATTGTTTGCAGGCGACATTTTTGTTTTTTAAAATCCCTTCCAGTGACGCCTATTTTCGAAAGAAGCGAAATGGTGGAGTGTCCTAAAAATCCCCGATATCCAACCTCGATAGGCATCACATTGCACATCCATCCCTTTTCTATACACTCGGCACGCACGCATTCGTACCGATCTTTCTTTCGTTCAGGAGCCTCTGAGAAATTTTCTTCCCAAGGGACAGTTAGCTCGATTAAAAATATACTCTTTTTAGAGTCAGACCAGAGCAAAATATCAGGCCGCTTTTCCGTTTGGATGATGTGCACTGGAAATTTCAAAGATGTCTTCAGATCTGCTGAAACTTTCCAATCCTTTGCCCCATTCAATAACTTCATATTGGTATTCAATTTATTTTCCTCTTTGATGGACATTTGCCTTCTTGGCAAAATTGAACCCTGGGTTCACTAGTTGTTACAGGCTGTTTGTTAGCTAATATACACTGGGATGATATTATCTCAACCAGCACTTCTAGAACCTGGTTGTGTCGCCATGTAAACATTGGGAGGGATTTTGAGCATGCAGACAAGACGTGACGCAAGGTACCGCGCTCTTTTTGACATATAGTACATAGATCAGAATCTATATATCCCCATTGTTTGAGATTCGATGCGCATGGCAGTAGGTCATATGTAGACCTCAAAAGGTATGATATCGCCAGTGGTTCCATTTCGATTAAGGTGTCCCATAATAATTTAACTGGCTCAATATCACTCCATGTTGTCCACGCACATTGCTTGGCTTGAGTAACAGCAGTAGCTTTTCCTTTTTCCTCCTCAAACATTTTTATTTCCTCGGTCACCATTTTTCTCTTATCTTTAATGCCCATTTTGGAAAATGGCTCATAATTTGTGGATCCTAAACCAGCCCTGTCAACCTGAACAAGACCCATTATTTCCTTAGTTCGAAGACTGGATTCTACTTCTTCGATTGTTTTTCTAACTGACCACTTGGTGCCAGCTTTTACAGTTGGATGTGCTTCCCGGACAAATTCATCATTTGAGTCATTCATCATCATTTGAAGATGCACCTTTCCAACTTTGAATTCTTCTACTAATGAGGACAAAAGAAGTTGCACGCTGCCAGAATTCGTGTATAACCCTATTTTAGAAAAACAGGGGGGGGTCTCCAAGCCATTTACGTAGATATTTATTTGTGTGTTGTTCTATCCGTTCAATACGAGATAGTGCTATTTCATAAATTTGCATGGGCCACGAAAGACGGGTACTAATCCATATTGATAGCACCAAGCTTTCATCTTTCTCGGCAAAAAAGTTTTATTTATTGCCTCAAGTCCCTTCAGGGCCATGTTTTGCAATTCCATACCCCGATGTCTGTCTGTTAGTGGAATTTCGTAAAGGCGTCCTAGACTCTTCACAGGAATTTCTTTAACTGTCGGCACAATATCCTCCGCGACATTAAAGTGAATTTGCCTTACCGAACCTTTAATGATTGACAAACTTCGACTTTTCTTTGGTTTAATCCTCATTTTCACCGTTGTAAGAAGATCAAAATACCGGTCAAGCAAACACTTAGCAGCTGCTTTGGAAGGGACAATGATGGTAATATCGTCCATGAACACTCTTGATGGAGGAAGAATCATTTGTTTATTAGTTGTAACCCCCGTTGTAGTGTTAGCGGCACTTCTTAATATAAGTTCCATTGCTAACACAAACAATAGTGGGGAGATGACGCACCCCATCATAATGCCGATTTCAAGTGACTGCCATCTTGTAGTGTATTTTTTCATTGTAAACCTCATGAAAGCCAAACGAAAATATTTCATTATAATGTCCCTTATATTTTCCAGAAGGTGGAAATAGTTTAATGCCATATCAATTAATCCGTGGGGAACCGACCCATATGCGTTGGCTAGGTCAAGCCAAATTACATGAAGGTCTGACTTTGTCTTTTTGGCCGACATAATTGATCCCCAAATCATTTCCGCATGCTCCAGACAACCAGGACACCCGAGCACCCCAGCCTTTTGTACTGATGTATCTATATATTTATTACTCATTATAAAGGATGTCATTCGTTGAGCAATTACACCGAAACATATTTTTCCTTCAATATTTAAAACTGATATAGGACGGAAATTCGGAATACCTTTTGAATTCATCTCCTTTGGTATCCAAATACCATTAGCAAGGCACCAGTCTTGTGGCACAATACTCTGCTTCCAAGTCCTCTGAGGGAGGCCAGTCAACTTTCTGAGGACACGAGGACAATTTTTATATAATTTATACGAAATTCCATTAACTCCTGGGGCACTCCCAGCCCGAGCCTTACGTACGGAATCAAGGACTTCCCCAAATTTAATGGATGTCAAATTTAATATGCTGGATGTCAAATTTAATATGCTGGATGTCAAAGCTAAATATTGGGTCCTTTAGTATTGGTAGGTTTTCCATGAAAGAAATTGGAATATTACTCGACTTATCTGCATATGTTTTATATAAATGGTCCTCGATTTCCTTCTGTGATACATCGAGTTGGCCACTTTTTGATTCAACAAAAAGTTTCTTAGCGAATCCATATGGATTCGTATAAAATGATTTCCGGGCCTGGCGTTTTTCCTTTCGTTTCTTCCATTGGTTTTCTGCTCTTGATATTTTTAGAATTTCTTGTTTAATTTCATTTAAGAGAATTAATATTCCCTCTTTTTCTTGCAAATGAGATTCTTTAAGACGGCGTTTTAATAACCGTTGTTCAGATCTTAATTTTCCTTTTTTCATTTGTCGTCTGTTTTGGGTTTTTTTCCGCGTTTTTTCCTCTGCCGGATACTATGCCAAATCTATCATAACAAACGTCATATGTGATCTTGCAAAATATGCCTATTTGCTTTTCAATGGGACCTTTAAGGTGAACCGATAGTAAAAACGAGAGCTCTTCATCAAGATTTGATCAAACAGCCTTCTGGTTACCTTTAGGCCATTGAATTTTTGGTTTGCTGGGAATGTCTCCTGGGGGCTGATGTTCAACAATGGAATCCTAAACACTGTGGATGTAGTCCTGGTTTGTAGTCCCATCGGTCGATTTATATTCACGGTTAGGTGAACAACGTTGTTGACACCAACGTGCCTTATGGATTCTTAAACCGTGCAAACTCTTAAAGGTTCTTCCGCAGTCACATGTTGTAGCCGGGTACAATTCCAAGTCGTTGCCATTAGAATCAGGTTGATGGGTGATATATTCTCCCTCCCCGCTACAGTCACCCTGAGGGCATTTTCCGTTTGTTTTACTTCTCATGGTTTATGAGGAATTTCTTGTCTTTCCAAGATGTCACTTTGTCTTTCCAAAGAGTCACTTCGTCTTTCCAAAGGGTCGCTTCGTCTTTCAAAAGGGTCATCTTACTTTCCAGAGAGTCTTAGTGTTCAAATTCTACATACAACATGTGACCACATGTGCTTTTACTTTGCCCTCATCAGCCGCTAACCAGAGGTGATAACATAGTTTCGGTGGCTAAAGTTGGACTGCCACCCCTGGCGCCACCAGCAGCTATTGCTGCTGGGCAAAGCAATAAATAGGATAAAGATAAAAAAAAAAAATTTACCTAGCATATTCAAGCCGAGGAAAAACGCTGTTTTTAACTTTTTTCCTTTTTAACTTTTTAACTATTTAATTTTAATTTTTATTTATTATTAACTCTTTAATTTTCACATTTTTCCTTTTTTCTTCTTCTTTTCCCCTTTTTCCTTCTTTTTCTTTCCTTTTTTTCCTTTTTCCCCTTTTTTTCCTTTCTTCCCCTTTTTCTTTTTTTTTTTCAAGAGCAGTCCGAGAACGGAAGAAGTGGACAATATTATGCTCTCTTTTCAAATGTCTTCGAATTGCGCCAGATCCAGCATGACGCCTGTCTAACAATTGTTTGCAGGCGACATTTTTGTTTTTTAAAATCCCTTCCAGTGACGCCTATTTTCGAAAGAAGCGAAATGGTGGAGTGTCCTAAAAACCCCCGACATCCAACCTCGATAGGCATCACATTGCACATCCATCCCTTTTCTATACACTCGGCACGCACGCATTCGTACCGATCTTTCTTTCGTTCATGAGCCTCTGAGAAATTTTCTTCCCAAGGGACAGTTAGCTCGATTAAAAATATACTCTTTTTAGAGTCAGACCAGAGCAAAATATCAGGCCGCTTTTCCGTTTGGAGGATGTGCACTGGAAATTTCAAAGATGTCTTCAGATCTGCTGAAACTTTCCAATCCTTTGCCCCATTCAATAACTTCATATTGGGATTCAATTTATTTTTCCTCTTTGATGGACATTTGCCTTCCTGGCAAAATTGAACCCTGGGTTCACTAGTTGTTACAGGCTGTTTGTTAGCTAATATACACTGGGAT
This sequence comes from Euprymna scolopes, assembly GCF_053919585.1. Taxonomy (NCBI): domain Eukaryota; kingdom Metazoa; phylum Mollusca; class Cephalopoda; order Sepiida; family Sepiolidae; genus Euprymna; species Euprymna scolopes. The sequence continues at coordinate 159,637,621 of NC_136491.1, forward strand.
GATATTATCTCAACCAGCACTTCTAGAACCTGGTTGTGTCGCCATGTAAACATTGGGAGGGATTTTGAGCATGCAGACAAGACGTGACGCAAGGTACCGCGCTCTTTTTGACATATAGTACATAGATCAGCGTTATATATATATATATATATATATATATATATATATATATATATAAAAATACCAAACTATCCATTCACGTGTAATCACCTTTTTCTTCACCATATTCCCTCTGCTTCACTTTTTGTTATCAAGTAAGATCTTTGACTTACTTGTAATTTCATCAAATACTTTTGCATGCAAAATCCGATCCCGCATTTTGCTAATTCCTACCCTCTGATGAGAAGGAAAGTATTCCTTTGAAACTCCACGGATTAAGGACTATCCACTTATCTAGTGTTTCCTTTTCAGATTAAATATGTTTTTAACTCTTTTTCAAAGTGTTTTTAACATGTTTTATTAACTGGTTGCTCGTATATATATATATATATATATATATATATATATATATACACACACACACTATCATGCGTGTGTGAGAGAGAATGTCCTCCTCATAGGTTCTAAAACGGCTAAGCCTATCTTTTGCAAATTTCACACAAATCTAATTTATATGTCTGGCAGTGTTCTTAGATATGTTTTGTACAGAAATTAATCCGATAAGTATTGAAAATCGAAAAAATCCGATCTTAAAAATAGTTTTTTTTTTTACAGGGGAATATTTCACGTTACACTGGCAAGAGGGATAATAAAATATCAGCAAATCATTTCTTCTTAAAAAATATTATAATCTGGAAATACAGCTTAGTGGTAGAGCATTCGACTACGGAACAAATGATCCCCTGTTCAAGCCCGGGTGGACTCACCATCTTATTTTTTTATTATCAATAAGTTAAATTTATGATAAAAGAATAGGTACTATTTAAAATTTTAATGTTCAAGAACATTACAATTGTATAATAGAACAATACGATTGTATAATAGAACAATACGATTGTATAGAACATTACGATTGTATAATAGAACAATACGATATATAATAGAACACAACGATTCTATGTATAATAGAACATTATGATTGTATAATAGAACATTATGATTGTATAATAGAACATTACGATTGTATCATAGAACAATAAATACCTGGCAATTATGAGGTATAGTTAACAGTCGAGAAATCGAAAACAAACAAAATAAACAAAACATAACTGTTACCAAATGCAAGAAAGTATAAAATAGCAATTTGGACACATCAGTGAAGACATTTCGTAAGGTTAACTAAATTTTTTTTTTAGAATACTAAATAATGTTATAAATTTTTTATTAAATTAATTGATGTGGACCCAAAGTTGGGACCATGGAAGGAAAAAAGGAACACGGATTAGATGTAAGAAAAATATATTAACCAAAAAGGTCACAAGGATAGGACAAGTTACTATCCGGTGGTGTCCATTATGGGTAGACGTATGCAGTGTACACTACTAGTAATCCTGCTGATGTTACGGTATTACGATACTGCTCATTGAGTGTTATCTCACATTTTTCGTTCCCACAACATTAATAAAATCTTTCTTTATTATTATTATTATTTAATGCGTTCAGAAAACCAAGATAATTAAAAAAAAATATGATTTCATTAATATAATCAAAAACATTATTTGTCCGAAAAATTTTCAAATTGATCTACAAAAAAAATTAAATTCCCATGGACCTACACAATATTAAAGTTCTGAAACCGTGTGTATTTTTTTTTTTTGAGAATTTGTATCAGAGTATAGAAGACTTGTAAAAATAACTAACGACAATAGATCAAAAGTTTTGATATATTGCATCTTTTTTTTAGAAATAAAAGAAATTTATAAACAGTTGCAGTAAGTTAAAAATATACCGATCAGTCAAAAATTAAATTTTAATGCGTTTGATGACAGTAATGAGTGGAAATTTTTTCAATTTTTGATTTCTCGATTGTTATCTATGAGACATTGGAGATAAAAGCCACATACGACGGCCGCCAAATTGGATTATTATATGGCAAGACTAAAACTTTATATATTTTTAAAACAATGTTTGGCTCAGAGAGAATAATATTTCCAACCATTGCACATGTAGCATAAGTGTTTGCTGATAACCAGGAATACAGAGTTCAATCCTCGGTTGGGTCATACAAAAAGCTTTAAAAATGGTACTAGATGCACTCTTGTTTAACACTCAACATTATAAGAGCATCCAACATATATATATATATATATATATATATATATATATATATATATATATATATATATATATATATACTTACTGTTGTGTCGTGGAACAACAGTGAAAATAAGAACAATCAAATCGAGGTTCGGTTAAGGAACAAGTGTATTAACAATAATGTAAAAAGATAGGAAAGCGTGTATATCTGCTGGGCACTCGGCTAGCAGTTAAAGTGCAGTCGCATCTCTCTGACCGGTGTTAGAATTACTAACGCTATTTATAGTGCTAATCGGTGTAAATTCCTCTGTTAAAGGAAGGCCGGTATAACATCTCCCTTTGAAAATAGCCCGTCTGGGATTAATAACGTTTTTGTTTTGGGTTCACCCTAATCAATTCTGTTGATTTCCGTTTTCTGTTTGATCTTCTGTTCTCCGAAGCTGTCTCTGGTATGGGCACCTGAAAAGTATCAAACACTGTGTCCATGATGTCCTCCTCGGGCGATCTGGTCATCTCACTGTTCGAGTATCTTTTCCGAATTTGGTTAGTGTGACGTTTCTGCACGAAGTCTGGTCCTTTAATCATGTAGACCATGTTGCCTATTTGTTTCTCAACAATGCCGGACTCCCAGAAAATCTTGTAGAAGACTCTTTCGACAACTTTATACCGTTTTTTTTTTTTTGTTATCGGTTTTTGGAGGGTTGGCCTATCCTGGTTTGGTAACAATTTGTGAAAAATCAATCTAACCTTGCGTCCGAACATAACCTCAGCAGGTGTCTTCGACACTTTGATGTTTGCATTCGAAGTGACTCTATGGACTTGTAAAAACTGTTGGATTGACTTATCCGTCGGCGACCCAATAGCTTTTTTCAGAGCTCTCCTGAATGTGTCAACGAATTTCTCTGCTTGTCCATTACTTCTTGTGTGGTATGGTGAAATGGTTATATGCTCGATTAGATGATCCTCGCAAAAATGTTTAAATTCGGTAAACGTAAATTGTCTGTAACAATGCAGTTTACTACTCCAAACCTAGAGAATAGTTCATACAAGAAGTGGGATTCTTACATTTTAATACTTCCGGCCATTTAGATAGGCTGTCTACAACAATGAAATAGTAGAACCCATCTAGCGGTCCTGGAAAATCTAAATGAATCCTAGACCAAAGTCGGTCCGGTTTTGCCCACGATCCGAATTGAGTCGGAGGAGCTTTCATAGCTAATGCGCATCCTCTACACTCCCTGATTTTTCCTTCTATATCCTTGTCCATGTTTGGCCAATAAACGAAAGAGCGCATAAGGCTTTTCATTCTTGATGTACCTTGATGTCCTACATGGAATTCCTTGAGTATTCTTTTCTGTAATGTCGCAGGAATTACGACCCTGTCGCTATATAACAGGACGTTATCGCACATTGAATAAATTTCTTCATCCAGTTTGTTATTTTTGATCCTTTCTTTCGTGCGTATAATAAATTCGTCCACCTCTGCCTTACTCTTAATCTCATCAAGCGTTACTGGAAGTTCTCTTATTGTGTCAAATAACCTATTTTTTACTTCAACTTCCGCTTGAATGGCTGCTATTACCATATCCTCCAATGGTTATGTCTGCTTAGGTATGATCCTCGATAACCCGTCTGCATAACCAAATTTTTTAGATGGTACATACTCCATTTAAAAATTGTAATTCAGAAGTATGGTACCCCGTCTTTAGATTCTATCCGCCGTATGTTGTGGTAGTCCCTTTTTCGATCCGAAAATCGTTAATAATGGTTTGTGGTCTGTTTGTTTGTGCAGGAAACGATGAAATTTCTTTACCGCGAATATAATGCTTAGTGTCTCTTTTTCAATTTGTGAGTAGTTCTTTTCGGCTGGCAAAAGTGATCGCAATGAATGTGCTATGGGTTTCACTTTTCCATCATCGATTTTGTGTAAAATGCATGCTCCTATGCCATAGGAGCTGGCATCACTTGCCACTATAATTTTATGCTTGGGATTATAATGTGCCAGAAACAAGTCAGACGTTAATTTCCCGAAATGCTTCTTTGCACTCTTGCGTCCAGAACCATTTTTGGTCTTTCCTTAACAGTTCATTTAAGTTTATGCATATTTGGCACAAATACATTGTAGTAATTTGCCAAACCTAAGAAACTTTGTAAAGACGCAATATTTTCTGGAGCAGGCATATTCTTTATTGCACTCGATCTATCTGGATCCGGCCTTCTTTCATGTTTATCGATGATTTGCACCAAGAATTTTATTTTCTCCATGAAAAATGTACATTTTTCCTGTTTTACTTTAAATCCATAATCCTGGATCCTTTTGAATACTTGGTTTACATGAGCTTTGTGTTGTTCTTTGCTAGCGCTTTTCATTAACACATTGTCCAGGTACCCTAATGCGAAATCCAACTGATTTAACATAATGTCCATAATTTGCTGAAAAATCGCAGGGGCGACTTTGACCCCAAAATGAAGTCTGTTATACTTGTAAATCCCTTATGGATATTAATACATAGCAGCTTTGAACACTCCTTATCGATTGGAACTTGTAAGTACGCCTCACCGAGGTCGATTTTAGGAAAATATTTCCCTCCACTCAGTTCTATAGCGGCGTATGGAACATTTCTTTTCTTTCTGAACACTGGCTGTTCGTTTACTTTTACGTCAAATTTTGCTACCGCTTTTGTACACCTTCCCAAACCACCTGAAAATACGTCTGGGAAATTTTCTTTAAACTCCCTCTTAAGTTTTTCTGCCTCCACATTCGAATCCTCAACCTTTTGGCAAAATGAACTTAAAGGCAGATCCCATAGTCTAAACTTTTCGAACAGATCAGTTCCAAAGAGGTTGTTTGATTTTCGCATGATAAAAATACTTGCTTTTTCGGCCCTGTTCTGCAAAAAAATATTCGTCAATAATTCTCCTTTGAAGGTAATTTTTTCGCCACTGACGCTTCTTGCCGTTTTATGTGATTTAATCATAGTGGGTCTCCCAAGCCTCTTCCATGTCTGTACATTAATAATGGAAATATCAGACCCACTATCAAACTGTAGCCTGTTGCGGACCAGGATATAATAATACCCTAACTCGCTACAAGAAAATAATGAAACGAATGGAATTAGAGGAAACAAAAACTCAATTGATGGATAAGATCAACGTCGTTTATTTGCTGTTGAAAGAATGTTTTAGATTGTAGAGTCGAAGAAAATGAAGGGAGGAAGCGCCCACATGTCTGCGCGTCATGCCTTACCTTGGAACGCTCCTACGGTGTGCGTACGTGCATGGCCGAAACATGAAAGAAATTCCAAAATGGCGCCGTCCTCATCTTGTAGATTGTGCGATCATCACTGGGCCCCACGTGACCGTTCTTTGACTGCTGATTGGCCGAGGACGAACGCTGGAAGGATAAAGGGAGTGTGTTTGGAACATGGGGGGTCTTTTCTAGGATCGACGTCAGTGTGATCGTATCGGTGAACTGCTGCAGCTTTAAGAGTACTTTAGTGCGTGTGTGATTTTTTGGGACTTGCTCGACTGCTGACTTGACAGGACTTTCCTTTCTGCTGATTCTACAGGACCTGCCCTTCTGAAGAACTTGGAACAAAACTTCAAGCCTTTTCTTTCTTTTCACACGTAATCGCCTAAAAAGGTAGAATCCGACTTACTTGTGAAACGCCTTTAAGCTATTTCGGCGAAATGGGGGAAAAAATTGACCTAAAATTAATACCGGAGTTCGATGGATCAACCCCGGTACTTGACTGGGTGGAAAAGTTGGAGTTACATTGTGTTTTGTCTGGCGTAAAGAACTTCGAACGTGTTGTCCCTCTGCGCTTGTCCGGCGGCGCCTTTGCCGTGTATCAACAGCTCAGCCATGAGGGCAAACAGGACTACGAGACAATTAAGGCGGTGCTGTTCAAGGCGTTTGCGATTGACCCCGCCACTGCTTGGGAGCAACTTGAGGCAAGGACCCTACGTCCAGGCGAAACGGTCGATGTATACTTGGCAGAACTGACCAAGTTAACGGTCTTGTTTGGTGGACTGCCTGAGCGGGCCTTAGCATGCAAATTCCTAGCAGGACTCCCGACAGAAGCAAAGCGACTATTACGAGCCAGCTCAAGTGCGGATTCGTTGCCTCTTAATGACCTAGTGGATCGGGCCAGGACTGTAATGAAGAATTATTCCGAGATGAGGGAACCGGTAATTGCTGCTGCCCGGTCCACGCCGAATGATAAGAAACCATATCAGGGACCCGGTCCACGTGGCGGAATCATATGCTACAAATGCAATGGACAGGGCCATATTGCAAGGAACTGCCGGCAGCAACCAACGGCCGTTTGCTGCTACCAGTGTAAGGAAGCCGGCCATATAGCTCAAGACTGTCCGGGAAACGGAACCGGGGACAAGGTGTCAGCGTCAATCTCTTCCCCACGCAGAAATTAAATGAGACGCTGCCGATCGTTTCGATATATGTCAACGAAACACTGCGCTCAGCACTCCTCTACTCCGGGTGCTCCCGCACTATCATATGTGCAGATCTCTGCCACACTTGGAGAAAGAAGAACGTCCGAGTGACTACCATCAGTGGAAAGACGTGCACCTGTTGCGGGGTGGGCAGCGTAAACATTCGGACGAAAAATGGAATCTCCGCTAACCTAGAGGCGCTGGTGGTACCAGAAAAACCCCTGAGTTTTGACCTGCTCCTAGGATATGATGCCATCATAGCTCTTGGTGGCGTCTACATAACGGCGACGGGGCGGTACATTTTCAGGATAAAGCCCCAGTGTGTGCTGCACTAAAGATCGACCAACCAGACTTCAGCGTCGAATTTGACGAGCAAAAGAGGGCCTGGACTGCCTCATGGAAGTGGTTGGAAGACCGAGAACCGGCCAAACTGCAAAATGGCATAACGGAATACCATGTGCCCGACCACATGAGGCCCGCGTACGAAGAAGAACTTCGCAGATGGATCGAGGATGGCTGGTTGATTCCCTACCCCTACAAAAAACTTGGACCCCCCCCAAGGGTCTGATCCCATTAATGGCAGTTGCTCAACAGAACAAAGCAAAAGTCAGGCCGGTGATGGATTACCGAGAACTGAACTCATATGTTGATGCGTTCACAGGCGAGGCCGACGTGTGTGCTAGCAAACTGCGAGAATGGCGCCAGCTGGGTTCTAATGTGTCCCTGTTGGACCTTAGAAGGGCATATCTGCAGGTCCGGGTTAGCGAGACACTGTGGCCGTTTCAGACGGTAGTGTTTTCCGGTAGGAGGTATTGCCTCACGCGACTGGGCTTTGGGCTGAACGTTGCGCCCCAAATCATGAAAACGATCGTCAATGCTGTATTGTCACAGGATAAGATCGTAAAAGAGGGGACATCAGCATACCTTGACGACATATACGTGAATGAAGACGTTGTGCCATCATCACGTGTGAGGGCTAAGCTTGCCGAACTTGGACTGATTTGTAAGGATCCAGAACGCTTGGGGGATGGCGCTCGTGTTTTGGGGTTGAGCGTTCAACAGGAGCGAGGGACCTTGAGGTGGGGGCGTGGAACTGCAGTCCCCGAAGTGCCCCATGTCCTCACAAGGCGGGCCATATTTTACCTGTGTGGAAAACTGGTAGGACACTTGCCAGTATGTGGATGGACCTAGGTCGCAACAGCCAGCATGAAGAGGAGGGCGAGTGCAGTTACCAAAGGCTGGGATGACGATACGGTGGACAATCTGTTGCTTCGCATGGTAAAAGAAACCATCACAAGAGTCAAGCAGGAGGACCCCGCTAAAGGAGCTTGGTGCGTCCAGGGAGACAGACTAAATGTGTGGGTGGATGCGAGCTCCCTCGCGATCGGGGCACTATTGGAGATGAACGGATCTGTGATTGAGGACGCCTGCTGGTTGCGACCACTGGATGATGCCGCTCACATCAACCTAGCAGAGTTGGATGCGGCGATAAAGGGAGTAAATATGTGGAAGGTTAAAGAATTGTGCTTACACACAGATTCGCTGTGCGTGTACCACCGGATAGTTGACACACTAACAGGCAAAGCGAGAGTGCGCACCAAGGCGGCTACCAAAATGCTAATTAGACGAAGGCTGGAGACTCTAAGGAAGCTGGTGGAAGAGTACAACCTATCGGTGAACGCGGTGCTTGTCGCTTCCACCCGCAATCTTGCAGATAAACTCACCCGTGTGCCCCAGAGGTGGTTCGACGCAATGAAGAAAGAAGCCGAACCAGGATCGTTATGTGCTGCCTCTATTGAGGAGACGGATGAAATCAAGAGGGTACACCATGACATTGGACACCCCGGAGTGAGACGGACATATTATTTCGCACACTTAACCAACCCGTCAGTGTCCAAAAACAGAGTAGAATCAGTGGTCAAGGAATGCCAAATATGCCAGTCAATCGACCCTGCTCCCACCAAATGGCAGAAAGGTCGGCTGGAAGTTGACGGAACTTGGAGCCAGCTGGGCATGGACATAACCCACTATGGTGGTCAGCACTTCCTCACACTAATCGATTGCGGACCGATAAGGTTTGCGATCTGGCGACTGTTAACAGGACAGGACTCGGCTAGTGTCATCCGCCAATTAGAGTCTATATTTTACGAGCGGGGGCCACCCGAAGAGATTCTCACGGACAACGACACAGCCTTTTGCAGCGGGGAATTCAGGTGTTTCATGGACGAGTGGGGGACCCGGCTTAGACACAGGTGTATGTATGTGCCGAGTGGCAACGGTATAGCAGAGCGGTGCCACCGAAATGTGAAACGGATAGCAGCAAGGAAGCAATGCACGATTGCGGAGGCGATATATAGGTGCAATACAACGCCAAAGGATGACGCGACTGCTGAAAGTGCACCTGCTAATGCGATACATCGCTATCGAGTGCGTGTTAAGGGTATTGACGCCTGCCCGCCTAATCAGAAGAAGACGCAAGGACGGTACAAGTCAGGGGACACCGTCTGGGTAAGGCCTCCCAATAACTGATGCACGACCAGGTTCAGACAGGGACGGATCACCAGCATAATCGGTGAGCAGGCTGTGCTGGTTGATGGTGTCCAACGCCATGTAAGGGATGTCCGGCCCGCCCTTGATATAAACCAAATGGTGAACAGTGAAAGTAATGAATCATCCAGTGATGAAATGTGGATCCGGCCTATGGCTGAGAACCTCAGCACGGATGGCGATAGCTCCAGCACCACTTCTGAGAGCTCAGATGAAGATGAAGATGAAGCACAGCCGGACGGTAGGACTGTGGACACTGACCCAGGTAGCTCGGAGGAAGATGAAGTGCAGCCGGATGGTAGGACTGTGGACACTGACCCGGGTGGCACTGGTGGAGATGAAGAAGCCCAGCTAATCCCCCTCCGTAGGAGCGCCCGCATCAAACGACCGCAGCCGCAATGCCGCATGTGTGATCTTGAGACCAGGGGGGGTGTAGAGTCGAAGAAAATGAAGGGAGGAAGCGCCCACATGTCTGCGCGTCATGCCTTACCTTGGAACGCTCCTACGGTGTGCGTACGTGCATGGCCGAAACATGAAAGAAATTCCAAAATGGCGCCGTCCTCATCTTGTAGATTGTGCGATCATCACTGGGCCCCACGTGACCGTTCTTTGGCTGCTGATTGGCCGAGGACGAACGCCGGAAGGATAAAGGGAGTGTGTTTGGAACATGGGTGTGTCTTTTCTAGGATCGACGTCAGTGTGATCGTATCGGTGAACTGCTGCAGCTTTAAGAGTACCTTAGTGTGTGTGATTTTTTGGGACTTGCTCGTCTGCTGACTTGACAGGACTTTCTTTTCTGCTGATTCTACAGGACCTGCCCTTCTGCAGAACTTGGAACAAAACTTCAAGCCTCTTCTTTCTTTTCACACGTAGTCGCCTAAAAAGGTAGAATCCGACTTACTTGTGAAATGGCTTTATAAATATAACATGTGTTCATGTCCGCGTGTGTGTAACCATTGTTTGTTGGGAGACTCGTGGTGTAGAAAGAAATTGGAAATGAGTGTTCATCTCAAGCTCAGGTCACTATCGTTTGTTCGCGTGTGGGAAGAGAAGTAAGGATGTAGTGGAAATTGGAATGATAGTCCAGCGTGTAGACAAAGAAGAGGATAGAGAGTTGACATCAGTTAAACTGCGCGCCATGTTAGAAGTCAGCTACGTGGTGGTGTTCTCAGGGACCAGTAGTAGATAGAGAGAGAAAGAGTGTAAAAGTGTACGTACTGTCCGTTGGCTTTTTGTCCTCCATAGTAGTAAGTGGACGTGACGCACGCGGTTGGTCCGTAGACCGACCAGCTCGAAAACTGGACCTAAAAGAAGGAGCCGCTTATTGCTCTTTCTTTTATACTCGTTTCCGGGGTGTCTTTTGCGCATGTGTGGATTTCCTTTGAAAGAGGAAGTGACGTCGTCCATGTGTGCGTTCGTGTGCGCGTGTGTGAGTACATGTGTGTACGTTAGCGTGTGTGTATATACACGTGAATGTAAGTGTATGTACGCGAACGTGAATATATGTACGTGTGTTGACGTGGGTGCGTATGTTTGTGTGCGCGTATGTATGCGACAAGTAATATAGCTTGAAATGTGAACGTGTGTTTGTGTGAGACTAGGAAAGGCTCGCGCAAACCTTACTTTCTTTTTAAACATTTTGACTTGTACATATTTCCGGATATTTTGTTCCTCAGGTTCAATTTTAATGGATGTCTTTCTACCAGATTTTTTTTCTACAATGCGATGCTTTATGCCCTTTCTGGTGTCAGTTGTCACATGGTTTGAATTTGTAGGGAAACTCATTGTACCAATGTTTATTTCCATACCTCCAACATGGTTCAGGTGGATCTTTTCCCTGTTTCTTTCTTTGATTATTTTTTGAAGTCGAATTTTTCTTTTGATGGATCTTTTTAATATGAGACACTTCGCTTTCCTCTATGTCACAACTGTCTTGTTTAAACGTAATAAACCGTTCAGTCTTCCGCTAAGTTTTGTAGTTTTAAATTCGGTTCGTTTTCGAGTTTATTTAAAACACAACGCCTGATTTCAGCGTCTTTATTTAAGACCAGCCCTTACACAAACATCAACCATTTAAAATTATCTGCTGATAATTCCTCCAGTTTAAAATCGTCGCAATGCTTGTTCACTATACTTGCATAAGTAGTGTAGTCGTCTTCCTCTCTTCTAGTAACATTCATACATTTATATCGCCTATGGAAAAGAGACGTTTTTGCAGAAAACAGTTCTGTAAGTAGCGTAACTGTTTCTTGGAAGCTCAACTCACTGGTCTTTTTTGGGAGAATAAAATTCACGAACTTTGTATGCTCGGCTGTTCCCAATTTCCTTAGCAAAAGCCTAACTTTTTTCGCGTCTGACCAGGTACTACAATTCGATATAAAAATATCCTCATATCGTCTATAGTACTGGACGAAAGTGACATCGTCTTCTGGATTTTAATTGAAATTTTCAATAGCGGCCCACACAGCTGTTTGAGAAAATGCGTTATGATTATCGTCCGCTTTAGTTAACTGTGTCGCCTCCAGAATTTTTCTTTGTTCCTCCTGTGTTTTCATCAATATTTCCTCGAAGCGTTTCTGTTGTTGAAGCATTTTTTCTTCAAATGCTTGTTTAAATCTCTCTTCTCTTTCTACTTGTTGAATTTGCTGCTTTTGCAACACGAGATTTTGCTCTGCCTGGAATTGGAACAATTCCAACAGTGAATCTTGGAATTTTGCATCCATCATAGGAATTCAGTTTACAATTTATGCTTGTATTAAAGAAATATTCCTTAGTAAAAAAAAAAAAAAAAAAAAAAAAAAAATCAACCAAGTTTTCTTTCCCAATTATTTTGTTTGAAGAAAACAGTTTAGCAGTCCTTTTGTAACTTAATTTGTTGAACGCTATATTTCTAGTCTTACTAGAAACAATCCAGCGAAATAACATTTGTTTAACATTTTTTTATTTGCACGCGTTTTTACGTAGCAAAAATAAAATCCGTCGCTTTAAATATTCGACGAATTCGTATGGGAAACTTTTAGGTTTTTTTTTTTTTACTCTCTTTGCCTTTTGCAAAAAATGACTTGATTTTTTATGTGTTTGCTAAGCACAAATGACGTGCGTGAATAATTATTTTTCACGGTCTGTCTCTTTTTCTCTTGACAAAGTCAAGTAAGTTTTTTTTTTCAAATCTCAGATGTTATCGAAATAACGATAAGCTTACACAGTATTTGCTAGTTGGTTTTGGACATTTAACTTTGCAGAAGAAAATTCTTACCGTAGGAAAAATGGCTTCTGGTGAAGAAAAAAACGAACCCTTTTTCCCTTTCTAAAACACTTGGTAAGTGTGTTCAATTTTTAAATAATTGACAACATTCGCGTTTTTCGCTATAGATCTTGGTATTACTATTGTAGTAATTAATTCGCTGTTAATGCTTGCGTATCCAAATATCTGTTGAAATGACGAAGGTGTTCTGCCGTAAAGATTTTACGAATCTTTATTTCAATCACTTTTGGTGATTCTCTGCAGTGATGGTCGTTTCGATTCCCTGTCGCCAATCTGTTGTGTCGTGGAACAACAGTGAAAATAAGAACAATCAAGTCGAGGTTCGGTTAAGGAACAAGTGTATTAACAATAATGTACAAAGATAGGAAAGCGTGTATATCTGCTAGGCACTCAACTAGAGATCTCTCACCTGTGTTGGAATTACTAACGCTATTTATAGTGCTAATCGGTGAAAATTCCTCTGTTCAAGGAAGGCCGGTATAACAATAAGGTGAGAATTAAATGTAAGAGAAGTAATCCTGCGAAAAAATGACGTCTTCCCCTACATCTCGGTGTAGTAGTCAATTAAATTGATGATTGACCAGATTACTGATCATTTTATTTGCTGTTGAAACAAGGGTATAAAATAACAGTTCACGTTAAATCAAGGGAGATAACTCAAAATTTCTAATTTCTAGAAGCTTCTTGCAAACATTACATTTCTATTTAATAGAAATAGAATCGGTTATTACTGCAACAAGTATCTTTGAATTTCAGACGATCTTAGAATTACTCAGGCAATCTGAGACCTCTTTTCGCTCTCTTGATCCGTTCAGTCTGGATCGCATCTGTTGTCATGATTTCTTTCATTTCGGTCAAATCAAATCTTAGACGCTGGTCACTAACAAGATTTGATGACTCTGCCAAAGATGTATTATTTGTTTTACAAAGGGCTTCAGGCAACCTGAGTAATCTGAATATCTCTTGCAACAAGACAACTATTAAAACATTAGTATCAGTTGCTTCACTGAACACAAGAATCTCTGAGGCTAATGAACTCTTTGTTATCTGGTCAAAGTTCTTTGGATGATGGGGAGGGGTGACCAGCCTATAAGATTCATTGTTTTCATTCTGCCACACATAAAGATGATAAAATTGGAGATAGTGTGACATCTGAATCGCAAACAATATTCAAATCAAAAGATTTTCCTAATTGTAGAAAGGATTTTTTTTTTAATGAAGATTTCTCCAGACAAAGCATGAAAAATGATCATTGCAAAGACAGCAAATGCTTATTGGCTAAGTCTTCAAACAATTATAAAAGAAAACATTACACATAAATAATAACAATAGGTAAATAAATATTAAAACAATGATTATTGCAGAAAATGATTATTGCAAAGACAGCAAATGCTTTAAACAATTATAAAAGTAAACATTACACATAATAATAACAATAAACAATAACAATAAATAATAACAATAAATAATAACAATCGTAAAAATGTATTGAGAAGTACTTGAAATAAACATGAATTTATTCATAATTGTAAAAAAATAATCATTTTATTGCCATACTATAATGTAGTTTAGATAACTTTTTACAAATAACTAATAGTTATTTCTATCATCATCATCATCATCATTATTGGTTTTACATCTATTTTTCATCGCGTGAAAAAAAATGATTATTGCAAAGACAGCAGATGCTTATTAACCAAGGTTGTGGAAGAAAAATAGTCAGTAGGAAGAAAGTTAAAAAAATCTGCAATTCTTTTTTTTTTTATTGCATTTTCAACCCAAACATGGCACAGTGCCACTTTGATGTAGGGGAGCTAATATTTGGGACATGATTTGTAGGGATACTATGTGGGGGAGTTGAGCAGCAAGATGTCTGTTTACATTACACTTGAATTTTTGCGTGTCAGTCAGGGAAGCAGGAACCTGGAAGGAAATTCCAAAATCTAGCAGTCCGAGGGAGGAAACTATTAGAGTAGAAGACTTTCTGACATCTAGAGATCTCTACTGTGTAGAAGTGGGATTTTGCTGTTTGTCGGGTTTGTTGGGGAGAGGGTATTTACATTGAGTGAGTGTCTACCATTAAAATATTTGTGAAACAGGCAAAGGGATGCAACATTTGTCGATGGGACAGAGGTTGAAGCCTACCTGACAGTGCAGGACCTATTAAGTTGCTGACTCTCTTTTGAACTCTCTCTGAGAGGGCGAGACTAGTAGCAGATGCGCCAATTTTTGGAAAGAAGCTACTGGAATAAAATATTGCGATAAGAGACATTATCACCACCAACACCACCAATACTATTATTTGGTAGGTTTTATGAAGGATTGATGCGTTTGATATGCAGGTATTCCTGATGACGATTAAACCATGGCAGACTTTCTTTTAGTAAAACAGATCTCCATGGTTTTGCTCTGTTGCAAATGTTGAATATATTTGTTTTAGACTGTCCCGATAACTTTTCTCGGTATCTTTCTTTGAAAAGCATCCATGTTGTATTCTGTCCGTAGCAAGTTTTACATGAAAATGCTTTGAATATTGTAAATACTCTGTTTCAGTTCTTCATTGTGACATGCTTATCTGAAGAAAAACGAATAAAATTATTAGTGATGCACGATCAAAATTATGCTAACATTTAAGAACTCTCTACAGTTGCTGGACAAGGAGGAAAACAGTCAGCATGAAGAGAGGTTCACAGGCTGGCAATTCTTGGAAAGAAGCTACTGGAATAGGAAGTGGTATTACAATGAGGTATAAAAGTAGTAAAAATAATACATCATCATCATCACCATCATCATTATCATCTTATCATCATCATCACTATTGGTTTTACGTCCACTTTTATGGTAGTATATCCTGGAAGGCTTTTAGAAATTGATTTCCAAATCCATCTATTTCCGGCCAGGTCTTTATTTATCCGTCTTTTTCGCCGGTCTATCCTTATCACTTCTTTCCATATTTTCATTGTTCTTCTTTTGCCAGACATTCGCACCATCCAGACATTTAAAATGATATAATTACTAGCAGATGTACCTGGCGTTGCCCGGTATTAAATGTAGCATTAAATTCCTTTAAAAAAAAATAATAACGGAAAGAAAATGAGACATGTGCATGTGAGTGTTATGTTTTTTCTGAACAGATCGCTTCTTGTAAAAAAATATACTCAAGCTGAGATCGAAACCAAAATCAAAAGACAGCGAGTCAAGTACGATAACCATGAGGTCAGCTTGCCAAGATCTTTAAAAAGTGTTTTCAACCTACTTATTCTTAACATAAAGAATCTGTTATGTGAAAGATTTGTGCATGCACAGTTGTGAAACAGATGACAAACAGATAAAAATCCAATGACACCCCCCCTCTCACAAAGTACCAATTAGCAGCCCTTTATTTCCGGATGAAAAACGTTTCCACATGTCTGAATACTCTATATACCAAATTTCAAGTCGGTAAATCAAAAATTCGTTGAGTATATAGGTTAAGAGTTGTTCTCACACACACTTTCTCACATGAACAGCAAAAACAAAAACCTTCATACACGTTTCTACATCTCTTTCATCTCCATTATTATCTTTATTACTCTTTTACCTCTTGACTCTGGGCCAAAACATGTCAATTCTGGTGCGTATAAACTTACAAATCACTTATGGTCATTGCATACACTTTCTCCTTGAATTTGAAAATTTTGTTGGAAAAGTCACACGAGTTTTGTGAATGAATGTAAAGTTGTGAACACAAAAAACGATTCTATTTTCTTTTCTGCACGAATATTGAAATGAACAAAGATGAGGATGCTTCCAGGCAACTTTTTATGTATTTCACAAGACCTGTTCACCTGAATAGCAAAAGCCAACACCTGCTATCAATTGGGCTTGGGGACATTGTTAGGAACTTAGAACACAGCTCTTACGGTAGATTAGAATTTCAAAAATTCCATTTTATATGCTGAAACAGTCTGGGAATGGTTACAAATTGTTCTTTCTTTTTCGTGGGTTGATCAGTGTGATAAGGGTAATCGCCAGTTATCAGTAATGACAATAGACAGCTCTTTGTAAATACGAATAGAGCACTCTTCGTGGTTGATAATGTTTATATAAACACGAATATTTTATATATTATTTATTTTTTATTGAAATCCTTTGAGGAGTAATTTATTTTTTTATTTATTTATTTACTTTTTTATTTTTTATTTTTTTTATTTTTTTATTTTTTATTTATTTATTTTTTATTTATTTATTTTTTTTATTTATTTTTTTTTTATTTGCAGATTGTTATCCCCATCTTCACAGTTGTTGTTTCACCATGTTTCGGTCAACTCATCCTCTGGCCTTTAATTAACTAATTAAGGTAATTAACTGCGACAGGATAGAAATGCTGAGTCTTGTAACTATATCCCAAGTAATTACTGCCTTCCATAGTTGTTGTCGTCTCACCACATTTTTGGCGAACTAATCCTCTGACCTGCTTTGGGTAGGATTGAAACCAATATCTTCAAACAATGGAACTGTAGAGAGTCAACGCCTCTATCCACTGCACCATGGCGTTGATAGAGACGTAGTGGAATATGAATGACTACAAATAATGTATTATGTTGTTAGTCTACCGGAAAACACCGGAAAGTAGAATAATCGATTATTATTATGAGCATTATAATGGTCGATTATTATGATTTGTAAAAGTAAAATGTCATAATGTTACCAAAGTAAAATAAATATTTACTGTTGAAATACATTAAATTATATTTTCAGGAATGTAACTTGATGGATGAAATGTTATTCTGATAACGATTAAGAATGTATCGGACAGTTTTAGGAATTTAGGACAAAGAAAATGGATAAACAAAATACAGAAAAACCCCTGGATACGGCATTAGAAATTAGTAACAAAACACAGTACAGTATGTAATACACATATAATCAAATAACATAAATAACACCGTAAGGCGGAGAAATACCGTGACCAGAGGACGGAAAAATATATTCCATATCGTAACCTTAAAAAACTGTATCCTAGGGTCACTGTATCCCGGGGTTCTACTGTAGATTTTGGAAAAAAAAAAAACAGGTCATGTGTTTTGATGCTACGTAGAGAGTGACGTCAGAAAAGGGAGTGAGTTTTAGATTAAATGTAGAAAGTAGACAGATTGAACAGTTGTAACTAGGAGTTGTGTAGTATAGACAGATGATGGCAGTCATGGAAGCATTGGACTGGGTAAATGAACATATGTAGTTGTGGAGAAGAAAACGGCGCGTCACCTCGGAACCAACAAATCACAACCACAATAAATGTAAATATGAAACAACTTAGTTGTTTGAATTTTCCGTGAAGGCCATGGTTGCATTCAGGAGCATGTTGAATCAG
>NC_136491.1:159657936-159675436 GCF_053919585.1 Euprymna scolopes
AAAACTTTGAGGAACTACGAAGATGAGAGTGCTACCTTTTTTTTTTTTTTAAATGGACAGAAGATAATGCAGTGGATGTGTTATCGGCAGCTCCAGTAACTCTCGCTTCTCCTTTTTTGTCCCCCAGTCCTCATTAAATGTGTGATTTTTCTGACAAAGGGTGAAGAAAAAGCTGCTTAAAGGTCGATAGTACTTGGTGACCAGTAGTCTGAGATGTCGGAAATTTTTATGTCTCTGTCTGTCCTTGTGGCCATGTCACTAGAAAGGGTGCTGGAGGTAAACGTTTTGTCTGGGCTGACGTTATCCGCCTGATAGTCAGGGACCCGAACCTTGGATTAACCACTAAGGAGGCTGTCCTATCAGCAGGCGCAAAGTACTGGGACTGCTGTATTGCCATTTGGTGAGTGGATCTGGACCATGCAGTAGTCTCTAGTGGGGCCTCTCGATGCCATACTAGTGGGTAATTGTTACGGCTTTACCTTTTCGTGTGCAACAAAAAAAAAAAAAAATTCCTGTCTTTTTCTCTCTTACTTTCCCTCTGTGTACTGCTCTAACCAAGTATGCCGACCTATTCCACAAATCCCAAAACCTCAACATGAAATATCTCCAGAATAAAAACTCGATTAAACCTAGAAACCCATCTTCCAACGTAGACCCAGGTCTCCTTCTCCAACATCAGGGGTCTACGTTCCAACCTTCCAGAGGTTGAAACCCAATTACAGGAGACAAAACCGAACATATTATTTCTAAGTGAAACTGGAATAGGGCCGACCACTTCTCTCGATGAGTTCATAATTAACGGATACTCAAATTTAACATCTAAATCTGACCCCCAAGATCGCCATGAGCATGGAATATGTGCCTACATTAAGGATGGCTTCCCGTGTGGCAGGGATATCTCTAGAGAAGAACCTAATTTACCCTATATGTGCTTCAGGGTTGCACGCTTACACCACTACATTTATATTTGCCCTCTATCGGCCCCACAACAGCGGAGTTTCTATCTTTGAGAGCATATCTGAGAAAATAGACCACATACTGTCTACACATCCCTCAGCTAACATCCACATCTGTGGTGACTTCAACGTCCATAACGTGGAATGGCTGACCCATTCAAATAAAATAGACGATGAGGGGAGGTTTTGTCATGATTTTGCCATTGCTTATGTCCTCATTCAGATTGTTCGCGAACCCACCCGTGTGCCCGATATACCCGGTCACTATGCAAGCTTCCTAGACCTTTTTCTCTCAACTTCCCCTGAGCTATGTTCATGTTCCGTTCATTCTCCTCTAGGATCCTTCGACCACTCCGTCGTATCAGTTAAGATAAAAACGAAAGGTAAGAAGTCCCCAGACGTACCCCTCCACCGTACTGTATACCGATACTCTATGGCTGACTGGGATAGCTTCCGTACATTCATATCTGATTTACCTCTGCACTCCATGTTTAAAAAGGATGTGTCCTCTATAGTATCAGATCTGACCAAATGGTTAATTGTAGGCATAGACCAATTCATACCATCCAAAAAATTCCAACAAAAACCTAACAGCCAGCCATGGTTCTCCCCAGAATATGCTGCTGCTATCGTGCACAGAAATCACTTTTTCCATAGCTACCAACGTAATAGATGCACTGAAACTAAAGCTGCTTTCAGGAACGCCAGCAACCACTGTAAAAGACTAATAAAAAAATGCAAGAGAGCTATATGCCCAGTCTGTTAAATCCAAGGTAGCTGATCAGCGGCTTGGTTCCCACCAGTTTTGGCAAATAACAAATAGGATCCTGAACAGAAGTGTGCGTTCTATCCCAACCATTATCAATGGACCAGAGGTCATCTCGTCAGCGTCAGACAAGGCCAAACTATTTGCAAAGAACTTTGCAGCTAATTCTACCCTATGCGACGAAGGCCATCAACTCCCCATATTTCCTCCTATAACACAGAACAAGCTAGGTAACATACAAATATCCGTGCAGGAGGTCGCCAAGCTAATCAAGAACCTAGATTCCAGTAAAGCAACTCGCCCTGATGGCATCCCAATTATAGTGTTAAAAAAGCTTCAACCAGAACTTGCTCCCATACTTACGAAACTATTTAAGCGCTGCCTTAAGGAGAAGTGCTTAACGACTCCCTGGAAGACTTCATCAGTTTGCTCTGTATTTAAGAATTCAGGTGATAAGTCATCTCCCTCTCAGTACAGACCAATAAGTCTCCTGTGTGTTATGAGTAAGTTGCTGGAATCCATATTAAATAGAGAAATAGTCAACCACCTCAGCAGGAATAACCTTCTTCCTGACACACAATATGGTTTCCACTCTGTAAGATCTACAGCAGATGTGCTGACGGTTATATCCCACAGGATTAGTGAATCTCTTGACAAAGGCTTCATTTCTAGGGCAATTGCTCTTGACATATCAAAGGCCTTCAACAAGGTATGGCATAAGGGTCTACTTCACAAGATTTCCAGCTACGGTATAACTGAAAATGTTTTCTCAATCATTAAATCATTTCTCTCCGATAGGCTCATAAGAGTAGTGGTAGATGGACAAAAATCGGAGGCCTGCAATATAAATGCTGGAGTCCCTCAGGGGTCAATCCTGGGGCCAACTCTCTTCCTGATCTACATCAATGACCTCTCTAAACACATACTTAAATCATTCGTTGACATCTATGCTGATGACACGACCATCTACGGCAACACATCAAAGGCTGTAAATGACAAAGTTCTCTCTGATTCTCTCTCCTCTGATCTCGAGCGTGTGGTTCAGTGGGGGAAGATGTGGCTGGTTACCTTTAATGCATCCAAAACCAAACTCCTATCCTTACATCATCAACGCTCTGATCCCCATCTGGCATCAATTGTGATGGATGGCTCTCGTCTGGGTGAGGCCCCGTGTTTTGACAAGCTTCTGGGTTTGACCTTTACTCCTGATTTGAAATGGAACACGTACATCAAGTCTGTTGCCAAGGTCGCTGGAAAGATGGTGGGATCCTTCTACCGCTCCAGAAGATATCTCGCTACTGATGAAATTCTCTATCTATATAAAAGCCAATATGTCCAAGGATGGAATACTGCTGCCATATCTGGGCAGGAGCTGTTAAAAACAGCCTATCCTGCCTTGACAGAGTACAAAATAGACTTCGTGGCTTAGTGGGGGATGCCCTTTGCTCTACCCTGCAACCTCTCTCCCACAGAAGAGACGTTGCGAGCCTATCCTTGTTTTATCGTTATTTCGATGGCAGGCGCTCGTCTGAACTCCAATCTCTGGTCCCCCCTCGCCAATCTTTCATGAAAAACACCCGTCTAGCTGAATCCACTGTCAAAAATTTCCCCCACTCTATATCTGTGCCTAAATCAAAACGCGGATTCCATGAACAAAGCTTCTTTCTTAGAACTGCACGCTTGTGGAACTCTGTTCCATCTGCCTGCTTCCCACCGGACTACAACTTGGATGTGTTCAAGTCCAACGTTAACAAATTCCTAATGAACCGCCCCCTTAAGTAAACACTTCATCAAATCTCCACACTAACGTAATATACTTGCAATAACCCTTATCCCTGAGTGGCTTCCGGGCCTTGATAAGTGGTGATCACTGTGTAAAAAAAAAAAAAAAAAATGAAAACGAGTAAACTTTCATGCTCCAAAATTTATTTTTCTCCATTGTCACTACTATTCTTAACGCCAGCCTCTTTTAATGCGTCGGTCGTAAAAGTCCAAAGCGTGCTTTGTCTTTGTAATGAAGATGCAAAGAGAAAGACCTTTTTCCAAGGTTTTATTCAACTGAATTTTACAACGCCAAATGCGGCAAATGGACAGGAATGTATCTTAATAAAATAAAAAAGAAAGTATTCAAATGAGAAAATAAAGAAAAAGCAAACGGCAAGATCACGTGGGAGGAGAGGTGCAAATGAAGAGAAAGTCACTTTAATAAGAAAGTTATAAGAAAATTATGACAGTCATTCAAGTCTCTATCGCTGCTCCAAAGTCATCTCCTAAGTGTTCTGATATCAACTGCTTCAGCTTTTAAACATTTAACAGACGCTGCTGAATGGTGATCAGTTAATCTTTTTTCTGCATAAAGGAATTCAATGATGCATATCTGCTTTTGGTGCACGTTTATGACAAGGGTTGCATTCTTAGAGTCTTACACCGTCAATATCTGCAACAGATAGATGAAACTTTCAGGTCATGAATTCATAAGTTCAGTCATCATTACAATGCAATTTGCTATCCTCTCTTGCCCATTCGGGCAGAATAAAAATATAGGAGGCATCATTTTGAACGTACCGCATATATATATATATATATATATATATATATATATATATATATATATATATATACATACACATACACGTTTTGATATTCAATGAAGTTGTTTTTAAAAAACCACCACATTTATTTAAGCTCAATATAAATGGATTTGCACTTTCAGACCATATATATCGTTAGTAAACAATTCCAATACCACAAGTATATTTAAGTAACATTCATGTTATTTTTTTGGTTGCATGGTACGGTTTACACGTGTTTCGTTGAATGCTATAGATTGACCAAACAACTCATAAGAGACCCATATAAATCCATAAGAAAAATAGAGTTTTTAAGGGTGATTGAAAATTATCAAAAGTGGAAAAGAAAATAGTTCTTTTAAAATCATAAAAGTAAAAATAAAAAAATAAATGAAAAAGAAAATAGTTCTTTTAAAATCATAAAAGTAAAAATAAAAAAATAAAGAAAGAAAATAGTTCTTTTAAAATCATAAAAGTAAAAATAAAAAAATAAATAAACAAGAAAATAGTTGTTAATTTTATTTTATTTCGGACTACTAGTCTCATCTTATCTTTTTTATTTGGTGCACAACGTTTCGGCCAACTTCCTCTGGCCTTCGTCAGGTGGTAACCGCGACGGATAGGTACGGACCCGACTATGGAAGATCAGATAATAAATAAATATGGATTTATAAGATCAAAGAATCCAACCTTGATCGCCCTTCGGGGCCCGTGGCGCAACTGATAGAGACGTTGAATCTCTACGGTTCCAGATAAACATTGTCTGAAGATAGCGGTTTCAATCCCACCCAAAGCGTGCCAGAGGTAATTGGTCAAAAATGTGGTGAGACGACAACAACTACGGATGACAGTGATGGCTGAGAATGCAGTTAGGAGATTCGAAGTTCCTATCCGTCGCGGTTACCACCTGACGAAGGCCAGAGGAAGTTGGCCGAAACGTTGTGCACCAAATAAAAAAGATAAGATGAGACTAGTAGTCCGAAATAAAATAAAATTAACATACAATGCTCATCTAAAAAATAAAAAATTCCAATAAGGAATAATATATATATATACCAATCGGTACGGACCCGACTATGGAAGATCAGATAATAAATAAATATGGATTTATAAGATCAAAGAATCCAACCTTGATCGCCCTTCGGGGCCCGTGGCACAACTGATAGAGACGTTGAATCTCTACGGTTCCAGATAAACATTGTCTGAAGATAGCGGTTTCAATCCCACCCAAAGCGTGCCAGAGGTAATTGGTCAAAAATGTGGTGAGACGACAACAACTACGGATGACAGTGATGGCTGAGAATGCAGTTAGGAGATTCGAAGTTCCTATCCGTCGCGGTTACCACCTGACGAAGGCCAGAGGAAGTTGGCCGAAACGTTGTGCACCAAATAAAAAAGATAAGATGAGACTAGTAGTCCGAAATAAAATAAAATTAACATACAATGCTCATCTAAAAAATAAAAAATTCCAATAAGGAATAATATATAAGAAAATAGTTCTTTTAAATTCATAAAAGTAAAAATAAAAAAATAAATAAACAAGAAAATAGTTCTTTTAAAATCATAAAAGTAAAAATAAAAAAATAAATTAAAAAAAATAGTTCTTTTAAAGTCATAAAAGTAAAAATAAAAAAATAAATAAAAAAGAAAATAGTTCTTTAAAATCATAAAAGTAAAAATAAAAAAATAAATGAAAATAGTTCTTTTAAAATCATAAAAGTAAAAATAAAAAAAGAAAAAAAGAAAATAGTTCTTTTAAAATCATAAAAGTAAAAATAAAAAATAAATAAAAAAGAAAATAGTTCTTTTAAAATCATAAAAGTAAAAAAATAAATAAAGAAAATAGTTCTTTTAAAATCATAAAAGTAAAAATAAAAAATAAATGAAAATAGTTCTTTTAAAATCATAAAAGTAAAAATAAAAGAAACTAAATAAATAAAAAAGCAAATAGTTCTTTTAAAATCATAAAAGTAAAAATAAAAAAGAAAAAAGAAAATTTCTTTTAAAGTCATAAAAGTAAAAATAAAAAATAAATAAAGAAAGAAAATAGTTATTTTAAAATCATAAAAGTTAAAATAAAAAAATAAATAAAAAAAATTGTTCTTTTAAAATCATAAAAGTAAAAATAAAAAACTAAATAAATAAAAAATAAACATCATTATAGATTATTTAAAAATCTTTCAAAATAAAAAAAAACAAAAACACTTTAACCATAGATGCCACGAGGAAAAATGAATGCGTTTATGTAGCCATCTTTTTCTCATGTCCTTAGTATATTTCTAAAATTTAAGTATTTAATTTTAAAAAACGTCGCGAAAATTCAGTCAATAAATCATAGGTTGGTTGTTTTTGTTTTACGGCATATCAACCCTTTTTGGGTTATTTAATGCCGAATCCAAAGATTTTGAAGAAAAAATTTTTTAATAGAATATATTTGTTGTTTTCACGTCGGTTTCTATTTAATCCATAGTTGGGACCCTAACAGGTACTACCACTCCGGGTCAGAATGGACCTGGGAGCAATGGTAATTAAAGGGTGGCTCCACACTCCCCAAAGCCCGCAAGCTGGGGCCTCACCACTGGATATAGTTTAAGGTCATATCCAGGACCCCCATTGAGGGACTTTTACCCTCTGCAGGGGGGGGCAGTCGGTGTATTCTAATGCCCCACCGACAGGGCCGTAAATCATAGGTAATTTTATTCTTAAAATATTGATGATAAAAAAATAAATTTATTCATATTAGATTTCCGAATAGTATATCCCAATTAAAGGAGAAGTCCGAAACTAAATGAGCCAGGAAAAATTACCAAACCTAGTGTAAACAAACCTTTATTATCATGAAAATTATCCTTAAATAAAATTTACCACTGCTGACCAACAGAAAAGTTGATAAGGCATGTGTATTGTGATACAATGATGTATGAAAGTCAAATTAAGCAAATGAGGGTTGAGGACATGCGTTGCATGGAGAAAAATAATATAAGAATAATATAATTGATGTGTAATGTGAATCTTAAAGATGGGCTTGGTTCTAATGACTTCACAGAAATAGTAAATTTAAACAGCATAAGGAGATGTATGCAGAACAGGAGACTTCTATGCTATGGTCACATTAAAAGAATGGATGAGAGTTTCTGGGTTAGTAGAAAGTCTTGTTCATGTGGGAAGAAGTATTAAAAATGGATCTGAGTGAAAGATCGATAAATAAAAGAGCAAGCCAAGGATAGGTTAGTTTGGCAATTAATTTCTGAAAGCCGTCCAACACATGTCAGCATAGGAGACAAATATTAAACCGATGATGATGATGATGATGATGCTGCTGATGATGATGATGCAACGGACTCAAAGAATTGTCTTTGTCTGTTCGAAGAATAAAAAGAAGTTTTAATCAAACTTCAAAGTAAATCTATTATATAAAGGAGAATTGCCTGTTGATCCAGCTAAGACTTGAAAAATACCCAACAAATATTGACAAAGTTTGTATTTTTTTTTAATCAGTGTGACCCCAGTGTGACCCCAGTTATATGATATCTAAAATTCCCAAATGAAAAAGATTCATGATTTGGTGGCCAAATGACCATTTATATCTTTTAATGTTATCCAGATATTCATACACCTAGCTAGAGATAGGTTAAGTTGGAAATCAATTTCTGAAAGCCATCCGATTTACATGCCAGCATGTAAATCGGATGCTAAACCGATGATGATGATGACGACGACGACGACGACGACGACGACGAGGATGGTGATGGTGGTGGTTGTTTATTATTTGGAAATAATTAAGCATTAGAAGTAATTCTTTGCCATCTGCCAGTGACAGAAATTCGTGTAAAATTATTTTAAAAAAAATTCACTTTTAAAAATGTTTTAATTATTCTTGCTTTATCATTGTCGCCATGTTTCAACTGTTTTGCCTGCTTGCCTTCTTCAGATACCTTGACAATCAACATGTTTTTTTATATATTAATGTGTCACTACTTACTTAGTCTAAAAGCCACCCGAGGATAAGCGCTGATGAGATTGTCAATTGGATGATGAATAACACAACGAGAGGATTGGATATGCTGAGTAGAAAGGCAAAATTTGATTATTTTAAACAGGCGTTCCCAACCTGAGATTCTCGCACCCCTGGAGTTATTAGAAAAGTTTAGATAAAAAAAGAAATAGGATATTGACTATATGTTACTCTTTTGTGTTTTTTTTGCAATGGACGAACTTCTTGCTTTTATTTTACGATGCAGTATTGTTATTAAGTGTATTTAAAAGGAAAAAGATACAGTTTTTTTTTTTTGGTAAAAATATTAGTCGAATTTTTCGAAAGTTATCCTTGAACAGAATATAAATTTAAGGGGTGCAAGGTTTGAGGGAAATTTTTTTGAGAGGTGCAGATCAAACAAAGGTTGAAAACCACTGACTTAAAAGGATGAATCAACAAGTATTTGTTGACATTAGACTTGAAGATGACTATGTAGTAGTCAGCAGAGAAACAGTTCGGTGGAATTGAGTTCCACGGGATTGAAAACATTGTGATAAAAAACAAAAATAAGAAAACCACTGAAGATTTGGAATGTGGAAATAGTCCCTCATCTAAAAAAAAAAAAAGAAAAAAGAAATTCTCTCTGACTTTGTTAATCCTCAAATCTGTGAAAGAAAATTCTTTCCCTCAAACACACAAATTCATTCAAATTTGATTAAAATGTGTTTTCGGATTCTATCAACCGAATGACGTCATAAGAAATCACCTGAATAAAATCATGCAGGCAATAGATCATACAACTTGGTGCTTGCTCTCTCTTTCTCTCTCCCTCTCTCCCGCTCTCTCTCTCTCTCTCTCTCTCTCTCTGACATTAGTGCCAATATTGTCACTCATAGAATTTGGTCGATAAATATTAACTCAAAATTCAGTCTGCCATGAAAGAAAACATCTTAGTTTCGGGTGGTTGCTCTCCATTCCTACAGTTTGTGCAGCAGCAATAGTAGCACTGGTTTGTAGGAGAGAGAATTTAAATTTGTGTGTTGGATATTTCGGTTAGAAATCGAAGAAAAGCCTGGCATGTGTGGCACAAACCTGTACATAAAAAATTCTGATGATCAAATAAACCCAAAGGCCAAACGTCAATCACCAATTGTCTAACTGTAAGTGACATCGTTAGTTTAATTTGAAGATGGTTTTTAGTCATCCTTTTATTTATTAGATCACTTAAATCAACTATTCTCGATATCGATGTAACTATTATAGAGAAAAAATAAAACAATAAATTACAAATGTATAATATCAAACAATAATTTATTATGAACTGCTTAAAAAATGAGTATGCAAATTAGGCATCCACATCTTTGGATCTTTCGTTGCTACAATATATACAATTTTGCTGATAATATGTTAATATGTCAATGATAAAAGATATATATATATATATATATATATATATATATATATATATATATATATATATATATATATATGAATACTGATAAAAGTATTCTAAAAAATATAATCCGCCGATACGTGCTTCCCAAGGAAAACAAAAAAATAAAATTCATTATTTCATTATCTATTATAAAAAACTACAGACGATTAACCTCGTAATCAAAAACAACATTTTGCAGACAAATAACTTGTTACAAAAAAAAAAACAATGTAGTTTACCAATTTAACTGCCCATTAGGAGAATGTATCTCTACAAACTACATAGGCTATACTACAAACACGTTGTCGAGAAGACTAACTCCCCATCTCTCCGACTCTAGTTCAATATTGCAGCATTTGGGAAAACATGGCTGCCATCATTCTGAATTCCGAAGAATCATGTTAGAGAATACTAAGGTCTTTCAAAGCGAAAATAATATTAATAGATTAAAAATACTTGAAGCATTTTATATTAAGACAAAAAATCCTCAGATAAGATAGTGTTAATTACGAGTACAGTCGAAATATTTTGAAATGCCTAAGATAGTAAATTAAAAATTTTAAATGTGTATATAATGATTTAATAAAAAAAAAATTGTCTGCCCACCTAACTCGTAATAAGGCACCACGTGACCGTGACAAAAATATGCATATATATATATATATATAATTAAAAACATAATTTTTACAACACAATATGCCTGTGGATGATAAAAGTATTCCTATCGAAAGCGCTCGCTAAAGAAACATATGAATCCGACCTAAACAACTTTGAGAAAAGCGCAAAATATTAGTCAGAGATTGGAGAAGATAAAAAAGAAAATAGTGAAACAGAATATATATATATATATATATATATATAACAAAACAGTTTGATCGAATGATGTACATGTTGGCTGAAATATATATATATATATATATATATATATATATATATATATATATATATATATACACACACACTCAGCCCTGGTCAAAATCATAAAACCACTTAAGAAAGTAAGCATTTACGCATAAAATCGAATTTTTAATCAAACAAATGGTTGAAACCATTGCCAAAAGGGAAAATATGATGGGGAAAAAATGAAATCTGCTTCATTCGAAACCTTGATCTAATAATGTTTTTTTAAAAAACAAACATTTTCACCTGGTCAAAATGATAAGACCACTTAAATAAAATCGGCTAGTTCTTAGAATAACACATCGCTTCTTTCATGACTCTGAAAGAATTATAAGAACTGTACTTTTTTTGGAATATATATTTGTGTGCAGAATCGTTTTATCCTGTTTTCTTTTACTACACTAAAAATGCACGACTCTCTTTTGACGACGTTCGTCGTTAAAAGGGTACACAATGAATTGGTCCAGGATATGTATCTAGACGATCAACTGATAATTCGGTCACTTCCCCATACCAGTAACTTTAGACGGCCAAGAATTATCACCGGCAGTGGAAGGGTTCGGAGGTCGACAATCGTCCTCAACCGACTGGTGAAAGAGCGGGGGCGACATTTGGTAGCCGTTTACCAGGATTATCGAAATAAGGAAGAAGAAAAAAGACCCAGGAGGTTTACTGCTTATAACATGTGGGACTTCCCAACAAGCAAGTCAACAAAAAGCAGCGCAGAACCAGGAATATCTCGGCGATCAGGTAGGAAAACCACTATTTTCGTTCTTTTCACTTCCTTTTGCTTTGTCATTGTTCGTTTTTGGACTTCTTGTGCGCTTTTTCAAAGAGCACTTAATTTTTTTTAATATGGAATCTACTAGGGTTGCAGAGGAGTTGGGTCGTGGGATTGAAGAGGGGTCAGCTAACCCCAAAACTTAATGTAACGGGATCCAGAATTCCACTGTTCACAGGTTTGGCTGTGGAGTTGGGACCCTGGCTCAGAGCAATAGAAAAGAAACCTGCCGGGGGGCCAATATGATCTTACTGGCGTATGACTATACCGAGGGCATTGCGTCAGAATGGATTGGGGAGTATTTGGATAAGTACAGATCCCAAACCAACTGGGAGAGGTTTAAACATGACATCCACCAGCACTTCAGCAGTCACTCGAGCCAAACAGAGGCAGCTCGAGCACTGATAGGGGTGGAGCAGAGAGATGGAAAATCCATTGCTCACCTAGAGGGACGCATGAGCATTCTTGCTAAGGTAGCCTACCCGGATCAAGATCGGAGAAATGATCCGGCTACTCAGGCCCAGCTGGCAGAGTTCTTCACGGATGCTTTGAGTAATTCTCTATTGCGTGAGGAGGTGGCAAGGGCACAGCCTTACACGTTGGAAGAGGCCTTTGCACAGGCTCGACGAGCTGAAGCTCTTCTCCAGAGATTAGGAAAATTAGAGGAGAACAAGACAGACTGGTTGAAGGTCTGCTACGGATGCGGTCGACGAGGACACATCCGAGCAAAATGCCCTGAGCTTCAGAGTTGGGAAGAAGAAGCCACGAATCCAGAACACCGGGACTTAAGGGTAGGGGGAAGATACATACCCCATCCTAACTTTAAGAGGGGTCTATTGTTTGCCAGAAAGAAGGGCACAGGGCACATGAATGTAGGATTAAGGACAGAAACAATCCACCCAGAACCAAATTAAAACCCAGGGGTTAGGTAGAAGGGGCTATAAGGGATAACAAAGCCGTTTATCAGGTGTTACCCCTTCCCCACATAGAAGAGGACGAGGACGTGACAGTGTTACCAGCATTAGTGCAGGAAGGTCAGGCGCAGAATTTTCCGGTAGTTGTAGCAAATACGAGTCTAAAGACGGTTAACATTAAATCAGGAACTAAGTTGGGCAGAACTTTAGTGTTAACATTAAAAACTAGGGTGAGGTGCGAAGAAATGCCTGTAGAGAGTGAAGGAATTAGTGACAAGGTGGAATTAGACTGTCCTGACCAATACCGAGAGAGATTAGAAAGACTATTTAAAGCTAATAAGCGAGTGTTAGCTAAGTCAGATAAGGAATTAGGTAATAAGCATACAGTAAAAATGTCGATTGACACAGGAGACCACCAACCAATAAAGATGAGGCCGTACAGAACGCCTATTTGGAAGAGAGAGTTGGTTGAGAAAGCAGTGAAGAAGATGGGAGAGGCTGGAATTATTGAGCCATCTCAATCACCTTGGGGTTTCCCAGTAGTAGTAGTAGAGAAAAAGGATGGGGGAAAATAGATTTTGCGTAGATTTTAGAGAACTTAATAAGATAACAAAATCTACTGCTTATCCTCTGCCCTTGATAGACGACATTTTAACGATGCTAGGGAAAGCTACATGTTTTTTCTCCTTAGACTTAAGATCAGGTTACTGGCAAGTGGCAGTAAATGAGAAGGACACACCTAAAACGGCTTTCTGTTGTCACATGGGGTTGTTCCAGTTCCGTGTCATGCCGTTTGGGCTAGCAGGAGCTCCTGGTGTTTTTCAATCATTAATGGCAATAGTGTTGAGAGGATTTGAACATTTTGCCATGGCATATTTGGATGACATCTTACTATTCTCAAAAACCCTGGAAGAGCACTTTAAGCATTTACAGGCTGTGTTAGATCGTCTGAAATATCATGGCTTGAAACTAAAAATAGAAAAGTGTCAATTTATGAGAAAAGAGACTAAATATTTAGGATTTATCATAGACCAATCTGGAGTAAGGCCAGATACTGATAAAGTAAAGATTATAAGGGCAATGCCAGAACGTCAAACAGTTAGACAAGTTACATCATTTATAGGAACTGTAGGTTATTACAGAAGGTTCATAGCAGGGTTCTCTAGAATAGCTATACCACTAATTAATCTAACGAAAAAATATGCTAGGTTCAATTGGACTGAGGCATGTCAGAAAGCATTCGATACGTTAAAGGTGGAACTGACATCCATTCCTTTATTGATTTATCCCGATTTGAACAAGCCTATGGTCCTATATACGGATGCTAGTGATACGTGTATACGAGCTTGCTTGACTCAGCTGTGTGAAGAGGCAGAAGCTGTAATCCCGGGAATAAAGGATGAAATGCCTATCTACTTTCTCTCTCACAAGTTAACAAAGACCCAACAGAAGTGGCCCGTGATTGAAAAAGAGGCCTATGCCATCGCATACGCTTTGCAAAAGCTGCATTTTTACTTAGCAGGCGCGACGTTGTAATAAAAACTGATCATCGTCCATTACAGTACTTGTTCGGTGCTGAATGGTAGAATCGAAAGGTGCAACTGTGGGCTATGCAACTGAGTGCCTACGACTGTAAGATAGAGTACCTGTCCGGAAAAGAGAACACGTGTGCAGATTTATTATCTAGAATTCCCGAAGTGGTGGGGGAAGAAGCTGACGCTAGTGATCAGAATCTAATTAATGATAATAACTATAGAATTTGTGTACTCAACTCTCAGCAATTGCAGAATAGGCCCTCGGAGATGGAAGATGAAATAGATGGAAATTGATAGACCTGAAACTACTTAAGTTAGAAGCGAGCAGGGACAAAAGAGTATAGCGAACTTAAGAAATCGCTAATAGAAGGGAAATTACCGCTTTCAAAATCAAGAAAATACCTGTTGGAAGATGATCGGGTATACTATGTAAATGGGGAAGAAAAGAACCCAATGTTACGCTTGTATGTCCCGGATGGCCACGTGAGGGCCAGTGTAGTGCGGTAGCACATGGCAGGTTAGGTCATGTAGGTATTGATAAGACTTACTCGATTTTAGCGAAGAAATACTATTGGCCTGGTATGTATAAGCATATCCATTCCTATGTGACGGAATGGGTCACTTGCCAGAAGCGGACTGTTAAAGGCGCTAAGACACCCCTAATGGAGACTGATATTCCATCATATCCATTTGAGAAGTGGAGCATTATCCCATTACCATTTAACACCAGCATCCCTGTTCACTTTTCACATACAAATTCTATATTTTATGTCAATTTACCTTATTCTTTACTTTTATCCTCTATTTATTTTTTCACTCATTTCTTTTATTTTTATTCTTTATTTTTTTTACTTGTATACAACTCAGTGAACTCTAATTGATTAATTAATTAATTAATTAGTCAATGAAATCCCATAATATATAGTAACTACTGCCCTAAAACGTATTCCATCCTCTATTGTCTAATACTACTAAAGTCCCCTTCTGACATATTTAAAATACCATAATTATCTAATAATCTCTTAGACAACCCTCTCTCACCCTCCAATGTATACACCATAAACAAGATCCCCTAATATATCTATTGCTAGATGTTGCATCTTTATCTTGTTACTTAGCACTCCATTCCTCTTCTGATGAGAAGCATTAGGTTTCGAAATACCTGACATAAAAAAATTTATAACCTCTACATGCTATATCTTATTTCCTTGTTTTAAAGTGATTAATAAATCTATTTGCAACAGTATATTTTTCTATTATCAATATATTTTCCTATTGTGTGTGTAATATATATATATATATCCATTCATGTGAAATCACCTTTTTCTTCACTCTATTCCCTCTGCTTCACTTTTTGTTATCAAGTAAGATCTTTGATTTACTTGTAGTTTCATTAAATACTTTTGCAAGCAAAATCCGATCCCGCATTTTGCTAAATCCTACCCTCTGATGAAAAGGAAAGTATTTCTTTGAAACTCTGCGGATTAAGGACCATCCACTTATTTAGTGTTTCCTTTTTAAAATTAGATATGTTTTTAACTCTTTTTCAAAGTGTTTTTTAACATGTTTTATTAACTACTTGTTCTAATATATATATATATATATATATATATTTTAAAGGATCTTCACATAACACCAAAAGATGGAGGAAGTCTTGGAAATCTTTTTACCCGAATGTTCAGCATGTTAAAAATATATCTTTTGTTGTAAAAATCTAATGGATAAACACCTGAAGAAGTTGGTGGGGACAGGATATTTTTATGGACACATAAATCGTAAAATTGCCTACCCACTTATGAAACAGCTGTAATGGCAAAAATCCAGAAAATAAACGAAGGCCATAAAAAAAGAAAACGTGAGTCTTTGAATTTTCAACAAAATTTTACACATATATATATATATATATATATATATATATATATATATATATATATATATATATACACAGGGTAAACAATAAAATTGTCACCCTAAACATAACTACACTACAATCTTATTTAAAAATTTTCTTGAAAAAATCAATTCAGGTAACTTGATTATGTAGTAGAGCTGACATCTATTCAATGTGTTTTTTTTTTCAGCCTCAATCATCGCCTTGATATGGGTCTGGAACTGGGAGCATGCCTTTTCCACAAGCGCTGGTGGGAGCTCAGTGGGAGCTCGGTAGGAGATCAGCAGGTGGCGGCAATCAGGCTGGCTTTGATGTTGAGGGAGGTCATGTTGGTGATGTTCTCGATGTATGATCAAATGAAGTAGTCCAACGGGTTCCGGTTAGGGAAGGAGGAGGATTTCAGTAAGAAAAGGGCACAAAGTCTTAGTACTCCTTCTGAAGCCAACCCTGGGTCTCTGATTGTACCAAGGAATCACCATTCTCTTTAGCACATCCAGGTACACTTTGCTATTCACATTCAAGCTGACTTTGAAGATATGAGGTGGCATGATGTGGCCCTCACCTGAAACCACATCAGAGACCATAACTGTGGCCAGAAATATTGTTTTCATCACCCTGGGAAAATCCCTGTTATTTGTGGCAGACCCTGTGGATAGCAGCAGGACTCAGTGCCGGCCCACAAGTTCAAAGAGCCTGATCGCGGCCATCTGCCAAGTATTCGTTGAGTTCCTGCTGCTACTTGTGGAAAAGTCATGCTCTTAGTTCCAGATGCGTATCGAGGTGGTGATTGAGGGTGAAGGCGGCTACATTAAATAAATGTCAACTCTACTACATTACCAAGTTACCTGAATTGATTTTCACAATAAAAGTTTTAAAATAAAGCTGTAGTGTTGTTTTCTTTAGGGCGACAAATTTATTGTTCCACCCTGTAATAAATTCTAATAATATTCTGAACTAGACATGACTATAAGAGTTGCTTTAAAAGGGTTAGTTTTCGCCTGTTAATATGAAAAAAAAAAATGGTTTTAATGAAACTGATTGAATATCTGTGCCAAAATTTATCTAATTTGGTGGCAAAAGAAAGTATCTATGATGCATCTTATTTTTGTTTTCCAAGCAGGAAAATTATGGGGTCAGTTAAGAAATAAAATTGTCTCAAACACTTTGAGGCTAATTTAAATGGTTTCTAATCGAAATGTAGGTGATGCTTGAAAATAAGAAAAGAAATCCTAATTCATTAGATATTCAATCATATACATGGAATTGCAAGAAAATGTGGAAAAATATGCAAAAAATTGTCATGCAAAATATCTGACATTTAAGTTTATTAAGTTATTATTCAAGTTATTATTATTTAAGTTATTATTAAAGTTTATTGCTCGTGAATTCAAGCATAAAAGTGCATATTAGCACTTTTTAAAGTATTTCTTTGAAAATTTTGGTTATGAATTTTTAAATATATTAACGGCTATATGATGTTAAAAAATCTTACTCTCTTTCACAACTTTGGATATAAAAGTCGAAAATCTAAAAGAATTCTCGCCCAGAATAACGAATTTTCAACAATTTTTTTATTTGATGCAAAATATTAAGATATCTGCCCAATGAACAATACTTTTCTGAACCAGCAACTTATTGGCGACACTTCTAAAATGAAGACCTACAACTAAAAATCTTGAAGTCTACTTTTTTGAGCGGAAAAAATGTAACCAATAATTTGGACCATGTTATATGGAGACATAATAAGCTACAATAACAGCAGGTCCTGAGAACATG